>NC_041401.2:155100059-155404434 GCF_900747795.2 Erpetoichthys calabaricus | reverse complement strand
GGTCTGAAAGTGAATGGAGGGTCACAAAATTGCAGTTCAGTAAGTGAACGAATTTACCCAAAAATCCCCATTAAGCAGATGGTGAAAAATGGTTTCAATGAATGATGGAACAATTGGAAGTTTGTTTTTTGTTTTTTTTGTAAAAAAGTTCTGTTGCCCCTGTTTTCTGTGGAAATCCAATTACAACTGTAAGCGGCACTTATAGCATTGATAATGAAAATATTAAAAAATAACATATTACTACTGTTCTACAGAAATATTAGTCTTAAATTTGTAATGTGAGAAGTATTGTTTTGTGTGGAGATCAATTCATTGTTTAAAGTTAATCTTTCACTTTTAATAAGTGGTAATGTTGATTTAAAAAATTCCACGTTTATAATATTCTGTACTGAAGGTTCTAGCTGATATGTTTACCAAAAATAGTTTAATATTTTGGGTGCCAGTTCCTCCTTCTGCAGACAGGAAGACTGACAACTCTCCTTATTCAACATCACTTCTGGCATGCACCCACCTGGACCCACCTCTATCTGCCTGTTTGCCACATAACTGGAAGAACCATCATCTTGGGTAGTCCACGTCATGAGACTTACATCTGAAAATACGGGAGCAATTCAAAGGAGTGACATTTCATAGGAGTGACATAACAAAGGAGTGAAACCTCAGATATAAATTTCAAAGGAGTGACAACCATCCAACCAACCATCCAAGTAGTAGGTGAGGCGACAATGATTTTTTTTGGCGAGCGTACTTTCAGTTGTGTTCCTGCTCTCTGTTGAAGCAAGATAACAAATTATTTAATACAATTTTAAGCATAATTTGTCACTCCATCATTATATCATTCCAATAAAATGTCACCCCTTTAATACGGTATTTATGTCACTCCTTAGTTATGTCACTCCTATGAAGTGTCACTCCTTCGATACAGACCAGAAAATACTTATTGCATTTTACATGTGTTTTTTTGGCATTTTTGCATTTTTTTAATTATACAGGGTTTGTCTGAGGGTGCTCCAACACTTAACGGTTTCTGTCTTGTTCTTACAATATATACAATATAGATCAAATTGAGACAGAAATAGAAAGAATTTCATTTTACCCACCATAGGGCCAGCAAATGAATGTGCTTTAGTGTGTATAATCACTCAATTAATTATCAGTTTAAACTTTGACAATGCTTGTCATTAATTAAAACAATCAACAAGACATAATATGGATGGCAATTTAAATGTGAGTTCAGTGAGGGATCTATGTTTTACTTTCTGGCCAGGATGCCAAAAATATGAAGAGATCTGTACAATTTATGAATAAGGTGTATAAATCGGAGAAAGTCTATATTACTTTCACTTTCTCTTTTGTGGCAATAACAAACAAAACAAAACATAAAATTAGGAAGGCTCAGTTTAACTTTTTCTCTTCTGTAGAAACAAATCGTAAGTTATGTGCCTTTATTAGATTTAGATTAGATTATTTATTTATAAAATCACATTTAAAACAACAGAGGTTGCGCCAAAGTACTGTACAAAAAAGCATTAAAATAAACACAATACAAACAATCATGCAAAAGCAGATTAATAAAACAACCAATTATAACATCCACCATAATCCCATCATACACAATGAAAGACAGAAGAAAACAAATTGGTCTTAAGCCGACTTTTAAAAAAACCTCGATAGAGGATGAAGACCTGACGTGCAGAGGCAAGTCATTCCAAAGCCTAGGAGCAACGACTGAAAAAGCTTGGTCTCCCCTTGACTTCTGCCGACTTCTTTTGGATTAAATAGATCTTTTTCTTTCTTTTAGAAATCCCCACGTAACTTATAAACTCTGATCTTCCAAGTCATGTTTTCTAGATGGATGTTATTTAGCTAGTTATTTAACTTCTCATGTTTTATACTGTGGTGTTCATTTGCTCACAGCGGCCTCTGTGCTGGGTTGCCACCAACCGCACACAGAGCTCTCTCTCTCCATCTGTGTATGTGTGTGTGTTTGTGCATGTGTGTGTGCATGTGTCTGCACTTTCTAACTAGATTTAGGGAGAACTTTTTAGCAGTGCTAGAACTTATCCTTCATAAGATTATTACCTTACTGTGATACCAATACCATTATAAGATATCCGGATTTGTCCTATTAAATTACAATTAATAGCTCTCGGAATCAAAAGTTATTACATTTCGTTCAAGGGGAGTGACATGCTGTTCCTTTCTGGGTCAGCTTTCTCCTGGCATTGGAAGCATTTTCAGTGCACTTTCATTCTTTGTTCAGTAGGTTGTCTCCTTCTTTGCATTTTGTTGCACCTTCTGGTTGCAGGTGGTACTGCAGTTTCTTTTTGATGATTTTACACACACAGTCTCCTTAGTAGCAAGTAAAATCACACCTTCTGGGTTGGCTTTTAATCAGTAGTTACTCTCTTGCTGTTGAACTTGTTGTTCCTCGAACTGGCCATCACATAGGTGTAGATGATGTGAAGGTTACCACCACCCACAATAAAAGAATACCGTGTACAGTCTCCTAATAAAAAGAGCCCGCTCTAACATTTCTTTTTTAGGTCCTCCGTGTTACAAGACTATTCCAACCTGTCATTGATATGGACCCCCAGCACTTGCAGGAGTGCACCACCTCTACATCCACTAACGGAACAGTGTCCGGACATAGAGGCTTTTCAGTGCAGTGAAAGTGAAATTCCTTGGTTTTGCTAATGTTAAGTTGCAGACAATTCTCTTTGCACCAAGAAGTAAAGTTATTCTCGATTGTGATATAAATCTTTCATTTTTCAACCTGTGATGGAAGTTCATAATGGGTGTGAACTCTTCTGAATAGTGCCTTAATGCAGCTCCATTTATGTGATGATGGGTGATTGTTAGCAAAGTGAAATATTTTGTGTGCATCGTATTTCTTATGATAAACACCTGTAATCTGTAGATATAAATATAGCTTTGGTGGTGGTATTTATATGAATTTGGTTTATGGATTGTTTATGGCGCACTTTTTCTCTTTTTGTATTTACAATGATTCTTCTTGTAAATATTTTTTTTGGACTGATTTTCCTGTGTGCATTTTTATTTAGGAAGACTACCAATTTTTTGTGTATATACGTTTATTGTTTTTGTCTGTTTTGGGACTACTGATTGTAAATATTGTACATATTATATTTGCATTTGTAACATTGCTTTTTGAGTTTTCTGAATCAGTTTCAGTGAGGAGTATGTAAAAAAGCCAATATGATACTATTTTCTGTGCACCTGTAAATAAAAACCCACTTTTGTTTTTGTAATATAGTATTTGTGTGTCTATGCCTCCCTGTCTAATACATAGACATATATAGGTAGAGGCCGCATTCACTGTGTTACCCAGTCAACACGATACGTCAGCGCGTCCGCTATATTGCGAGTTGAAAAAGTGATATTTAAACTAATACAGGTAGATGTGGAAACCGGGTTTTCAGATAAAAAAAAAATAACGTTTAAAACAGTGTTGTTTACATATAACAGATTTTGGCGCATCGTTTAAATGCAATTATTTATATCCATTTATACAGTAATAATGGCAATTATTGAGACGAAAACTTGACCAATGTCTTAAAGTCAAAATAGTAAGACTCCAACTAGCAGGCTGGTCTTTCTTTTAACAGTGAAATGATACACTCAGTGACAAAAATAAACAATTTTATTGTATACAAATTGGCTTAACAATTTCTGAAAACATTTCACTCATTCCTCTCTCAATCTCTCTCTCTCACACACACACACGCACACACACACAATGTGATTACTTAAATATATACAGGATAGGATCTAAAATCCTTGAAACAGAAACGTCTTACATAGCTTTTTCCGTGTGTTGCCACTCTATAATTTGAGAGTATTCAGTCTGGCAATATGGTACAGCCTGAGTTTGTGGAAGACAGACACAACTAAAGACATGAGCATAAAATGATTGTAGACAATTTCAAACTGTGTTTCCTCAATGTGCTCCTTGAGAAAAAACACATCATCTGAACCAATCTAAGCCCGAACAAACTGATTGATCAAAGATACACTGACAGCTTGCCCTAATGTTGATAGTCGGATAATGCGCTCAGCTACTTTGCCCACCTTGACTGAACCCTCAGAAGGAATCATCAAACCTCCGTTGTTTTTTAATGTGAGCAAGTGGTAGCTTTGATCATATGATGCCGGTACAGCATCTGTTACCAAACTAGCACGGCACACATCACAGGACAGCTTTCTCAAAATCTGTTGAACGACAAACCCTGAGATGTAAACAAGGGCATTTTCCATGAGGCCACCAAAGCGGGTTGGTAAGTAGCTATGGTGACACACAATTGCAGGGATGTTTGCAAAAGGGGATGGAAGCTCTTCTTCTGCTGCTGCTGGTATAGAGGACATCTTAACAGCATACAGGGATACAGTCTCATCCTGTGCTGCCACGTTTCCAGATGTGCTTGGAGAGGCACCACACCGAACCATGAGACAACGGAAAATGGCCTGGAACTGACCAGCTGAAGGGTTGTTATTCCAGCCCCCTAAAACACACATGCACCACTTTTATAGATCTTTACTCTTTTTCAGATTGAATTTCTTGAGAAAGAAAAAAACTGAACTGCTAGTAACAGTTTGGCTTCATAAATTGTACAAAGTGATAGATTTACATGCTTGTCTGTCTGTCCCCACAAAGTCGATCAATCACAGCTGTCAGTCTGAGGATATTATAAAGACAATGCAATTACCATGGTAACGCAGTATAGCTGTGACTGGTCACAACAAAGCACCATGGTAAACAAATAGTCATAAGCAAACCTTTATGGAAACAGACAGGTATACATACATACACACAAAATGGTGCGTGGTTAA
Source organism: Erpetoichthys calabaricus (assembly GCF_900747795.2). Lineage (NCBI taxonomy): Eukaryota > Metazoa > Chordata > Cladistia > Polypteriformes > Polypteridae > Erpetoichthys > Erpetoichthys calabaricus. The sequence goes on along the minus strand of NC_041401.2, from coordinate 155,399,583 downwards.
ATAAATAAAACTAAACTTTAAAATACCTACCCGATGCCCTGATTGAATTAAATAGGAGCTCTATGTGGTCGCGACTGAAACAATAGGTGCAGATGTATCGCCGACACTGAAGTAGTTCTGGAATCATCATCATCAGGGTGTCAATGTTGATGATGAACCCCATGACAGATCGGTACCTTCAAAACAAAATGTTCTGTCAATATTATCACTGAAACCAAGATACTTCAAGAGAGTGCAATATAAGACAACTAAAAAAAATAAAACAGAACTGGCCAAGGTTGAAAATATGAACACTGCCATACATATGGCATACTGCAGGTGTCATGATGCCATACTGCCATTATGACACCTCCAAGAACTGGAAAAAAAACAACAAAAAAACAGCAGACTGCAACAACATTAGAAGCAGAGAACAGAGCATCATATAAACTTATGATGCAGCATGCAGGAAAAGAAAACAAGAGTAGGATTAGTAATGTAATACGAGTCAAAAGTTTAGACAATTACTCTTTATGGGGTTGTTTTTATGACTGAAAATATGATATAACACAGTGTAACAAGGCACTATATAGGCGTCTGACCCGACACAGATAGACACAGAGGCATGTACCAAATACAACCAGACTTTATTATTTTCTTCACCCGTGGGCGCACGTCTTCCCTGTGACCCACAGGCAATACACAGTCCACAAGCACTATTCCACAACACAACACAACACAATCCTCTCTCCTTTCCCACCACTCCTCCTCAGGTTTAGTCCTCCTCCTCCCGACTCTCGCTCTCAAGTGGTGGTGGCTGGCCCTTTTATATCCCACCCGGAAGCGTTCCAGGTGCTTGACCACCTGGACCTAATTGCCCTTCCGGGTGGGGCTGAAAATTCTTCCAGCCAGGCTGCTGACTCCATGCAGCTCCCCCTAGCGGCCATTCGAGCCCCCTACCAGGCTGCGGAGGACTCCATCTCCTATGGAGCCATGCGACAGGTTGGGGGATCACCGTCTGCCAGGGAGGCTCCCACCAAGCGTTTCGGGGGAGGTATTGAGCTGCCCATGGTTGCTCCCCCGGAACAGATGCAGCAGGAGCGTCCCTGCCAGGCATGGAACCCGGCTGTTCGCCACAACAGATATGTGATTATGAAGTAAACAAAATAAGTGTACATAAAGCTAAAGGAAAGGAATTCCTTCCACCAGTCCTGAATGAGATCCCATATGTGTTGAGCACTTGTTGGCTGTTTTGAAACATACAGTGTAACCTCGGTTCACGAACGTCTTGGTACACGTACAACTCAGTTTACGACCAAAACGTTCGCCAAACTTTTGCCTCGGTTCACGACCACACACTCGGTATACGAACAAGCCAGTTTCCCTTTCGGTTTGTGCGTGCCGATGATTTCCGCACGTGTTGCATTGTTCTTGGTCAGACGTGTGCGTGTGTGCTTTTGCTGTGAACTCTTTGTGCTCTACTTCATTTCCCTTCTGGTTCGTATGCGCCGATTACTGTATTTAAGCACGTGTTCAGCCTCTCCCTGTTCATTATTCTCATTCAGACGTGCGTGCTTTACCTGTGAACTCTTTGTGCTCAACAGTATTTCGTGTGCTTTTGCAGTTATCCATGGCTTCTAAGCAAGTGAAGAGTGGTGAGAAGAAAGTGTTGCAATGTTATTTTTCTCTTTTTTTCAAATGTTTATTTTTTTCCATGTGCTTAAAACTCATTTAAAAAGAGTGTTTACAGTGATCGATCGGGTTGTAATGCTATTAGCATGAACTCCTGCAATGTTACTGTGTTTGGTTGGCTTTTAAATAAAGTTCGGATTTGTTCAAATGTTTCTTTTTTTCCCCATGTGCTTAAAACTCATTTAAAAAAAAAGTGTTTATACAGCGAATCAGATTGTAAGGCTATAGCAGAAACTGCTGCAGTGTGAGAGAGAGGGGGGGCTGCTGTGCTACCGAGAGAGAGAGAGAGAGAGAGAGAGAGCCTGCATGTGCAGCTGAGAGAGAGACAGAGAGAGAGAGAGAGAAGGAGGGGTGGGGTTGTGCTCGCCTGCTGCAGAGAGAGAGAGAGCCTGCGTGTGCAGCTGAGAGAGAGAGAGAAGGGGGGGTGGGGTTGTGCTCGCCTGCTGCTGAGAGAGAGAGAGCCTGCGCGTGCAGGGAGCCTGGGTGTTTGTGTCAGTGTTATTCAATGTTTTCACATTAGTTTACTATTACACTGTGCATTCTATGGTGTAATTAACTATAATTTGTGCTTAGACATCTTTAAAAAAATATATTTACATACAGTTCGTACGGTCTGGAACGGATTAATTGTATTTACATATAATCCTATGGGGGAAATTGCTTCGGTTCACGACCAAATCGGTTTACGACCAGAGGTTTGGAAAGAATTATGGTTGTGAACCGAGGTTCCACTGTACTTTGTTTTTCTTCAGTATGAAATGCACGCCTAAACTTTTCACTGGTACTGTATGAACATAAATGAAAGCATCAATAGCCATCTCTACAATATTGATAGAGATGTTTTCGTCAAAAAAATTATTTTGTCCATTTCTCCTAGCCTTGAAATAACATCATATGAACTTGATGTCATGAATTTATGAACTCATCATGAAAACAAAAGCTTCACTATTTCCTAAAACCTCTTTGATCGATGAAGGGGTGTGCCATCTTTCATCACCAGACTCATCAAGTAGTTCCTGCCTCTCAACAAAAACTCTACCCTCTCTGCCCAATTCAAAGAACTCAGTGGAGTTTTGAAACCTTTGGCATGGGGATTGTGACTGTTCATGATGTCAAAGAGCCTATCAATCATCTAAAAGCAAATATATGCATTATAAGAGACGGAATCTGAATTATCAGCATAAATAACATGTTTCCATTTATCATTAACTAATTACTAAAATATAGCATCAATGTTTTTTCACTATTTGCTTCATGGTTATTAAACTTTGCATGTAACATTACCTCAATGAATTCAGCTGTTACTTCACAGTGTTGAAACAGTGAATAGCCGAGGTCCCTCAATGTGCGCAGAGCCACTGTCACAGAGCGACTTAGTGTTTTTGCAGCCACGGACACCTTCATTTTCTGTGAATCAAAATTCACATGCTTGTCTGTGATTTTGTTGGCAGCATGCAGTCCTTCTTTTGCTTAAACATCATTCAGATGAACTACGTATGTCCAGTTGATCTGGCCAGTGGTGCTGCTTATTGGGCTGTAGGCCTGCAACATATTTCCTGCCAACTTCAAAACGTGGCAAGGATCCATCATCACAAACACCTTTGCACCAGTCACTGGATGTGCAAAAAAGGGTTTTAACGGTTCACCAGGGTTGACCTTTAGCCGGCGTCCAAGCTGGTTACACATGCTGACATTGGAGGCATGTCCATCCATTGTAACAGACACCACTGTTATCCCATGCTCATGCAGTTCCTCCAATGCATGAACAAGTAGCACCTTCTGTGTCTCTTGCAACAGGGAGTTGATTAGGTAGTATGGAGCCTTCCAATGGCCTTGTAGGCCAACCACCATAAAAACAAGAGCCTCTGTGGCCATATCTGTTTCATTCACTCCATCCCCCATATCCACAAAGCCAGATATTTTCTGGGTATGTGGATCACATTGGACATGTTTCTTGATGGCCATGGCATCCAATAGAAGACTCATGGATCCATATTTAGCCTGATCTTCTTGTTGTCTTCGTCTCAACATATCCAACATCATCATGCTGAGTCCAGGGTTGTCATCTACAGAATTCATCCACCTTGGTATAATGAAAAAATCCAATTTAATCCAAATGCCCAATTCAGGATTTTTTGGACCAATTAATAATCACTGTGGCCGATAAGCATAAGTAACAATTGGAATCATTATTTATTTATGGTATTGATTAACTACACCACCTTTTACCTAGTTCATGTCATGAGTAAGGGATAAAAATAAAAGCTTAGAAAGAATACCTTTGCAATGTATGTGGATGTGGCAATTTTGTGTGTATGCACTATTTATACACGAGGCCCCTGGACATTGACATAAAATCGATGAATATACACACGCCTGTTTCGCAACAGAATTAAAATCTTTCAGTACTTCTTTATATTTCCTGTTCTTTGCCACAGTAAACACAAATTATCATCAATAAATAAATAAAATTGTCCTTCATTCACTCATTATATGGAACTAATGTAGGGAGCACTTTAAGACAGAGAAGCTTTTATCTGTTGCACCTCTACATGATCAACCTTTTCTACCCTCTCAAACCTACACAGTATTTAATGTATGGAAAAAAAGTGAATTAAAACAATTAGAGATATGTACATAGATACTGTCTTTGCATCCTACAGACAATTAGGCTTCAAATTTAATTTCCCATCGACACAATTTTTCAACTACTTTCAAATTAGAAACTTCACTAAATGTAACCAGCCCAGTTTTCCTCACTTTCACATCCATTTCTATTCCAGAATAAATCAGTCTTAGACTCAGATAGAATCTCTACAATATATAAAAATATTTTAGAGTCCCTTCCTTTCAAAGGTTTCAGGGTATGGTGGGGAAGAGGCCTTTCACTTAGCATTTCAGAAAAAGAGTGGAAGGCACTCATGCATAAAATATACATAGTCTAGCACCATATGCCTTAAAATATTTTATCAAGTGCATTTATCTTATTTAAAATTGTCCAAAAAATATCCAGGGCAAGATACCTGGTCAACCTGTGAATGTTGCAATCTACCTCCAGCCTCACTGGGCCACATATTTTGGGCGTGCACCAAATTGACATAATTTTGGACAAAAATCTTTGCCTATCAGACAGCCTTGATGTCACAATCACTCCTAACCCATTAACAGTTGTGTTTGGTGTACTCCCAGATGGGCTTAAAGTGGAGAAGGACAAAGTGTAATTGCCTTTACCTCACTACTAGCATGTAGAATTATCTTGCTCAACTGGAAGAATCCCACCCCACCTATTTTAAGTCAATGTGTAACCTATGTTCTATACTATTAGAAATTGGAAAAAATCTAATTCTCATTTAGAGGATCTGTTCAATTTTTTTTTAAATCATGGGAGGATCTAATCAATAACATTTTAAATAAGCTTCTTTATTGGGGAAAAGGATACTCTTCCTTCCTTGCTGCTTTTGAAGACTGACTTGATTGTATGGAATATTATTTGATCCAAATTAAAACACATACAATATATAAACAAAATATATACAGTACCATATCATCTGCATACAGTGATATTTTCTGTTCAAGTCCATCTCTGGTGATCCCCTTATTTTGCTTTATTGGACTATAGAGGTTAGAATGTTTCTATATTAAACCAAACTGTTGTTGAAAACTGAAATATAATCTCAACCAATAATCTATTAAAGCATGATTTCAAAACAGAGACGACTGTAGCCTCAAACAGTGTTGTTTTTGCTTGCCAATGCCAGAAGGATCTTCCCTTGCACTTAGAAATATCAGATCTAACTAAACCTGTCCTTAGCAAGTCTACGGAGCACTTTCTTTCATATAAAATGATGCTTTTGACATTGCTGCTTTAATGATTTGGACCAGTTTCACTTTAGATTTGGTGATATAATAATTATACATTTTTGTCATTATTTTTATTTATTTTCACCATTTTGTTTTCTGCAGATACTGCCATTTGGACATTTTTTCTGGCAGCAGCTATATTATTGCTTCATAATGTGACATCATACAGTGGTGGTGTATACTGTTCCTGGTACTCACATTTTTGAATTAATATTCAAATATGCTCTGGGTACCATAGCTAGAAACAAATCACTTTGGTTTTTTTCTGGAATTTTCACTGTAATTCTTGGTTTATGTTTTGAGCTTTGGCAAAACACTTTATAATTGACCTTCTGATTTGATCTCTGTATTTCTTTATGCATTTACACATTCTGTCATTCTTCTTTTTCCATTACTAGCCTTTTGTCTTACATTTACCTTAGCAGAATACTTCCATGGCACAGAAACCCATTATCCATGGCAAATACAAAGTTTTTGAGACATGATGGCAAACACAAAAAAAATGGGAAAGGTAGATTGAGAAAGTAACTAAAAAACAAATGTTCAAATGAGAAAAAACAATCAAGCAAATGACATCGAGTTTGTTTAAATCCTGAAAAGAATAAATACCAATCATTTTATTTATAACTAGGAAAATACCCGTGCTTCGCAGCGGAGAAGTAGTGTGTTAAAGAGGTTATGAAAAGAAAAGGAAACATTTTAAAAATAACGTAATATGATTGTCAATGTAATTGCGTTGTCATTGTTATGAGTGTTGCTGTTTTTTATATATATAATATACACACACACACATAAACATATATATACATATACATATATAGATATATATACATATGTACATATACACATATCTACATATACACATATGTATATATATATATACTGTATATACATATACACATCCACATATATATACATATATATATACACATATCAACATATATATACACACATACATGCACACACACACATATATATATATAAATATCTACATATATATACATATATATATATATTTACATATCTACATGTATCTACACATACATATATACATACATACATTGACATATATCAAAATACCCGCGCTTCGCAGCGGTGAAGTACTGCTTTAAAATTTTTATTAAGAAGAAAAGTAAACCTTTTTAAACTGAGGGAAAATAAATCAATAATTATTTGTTAAGGATCTCTCTGTATACCACGTTGTCAGTTCGCCCCTCCGGTTGTAATATGACCAAGCTGTGTGCTGACCTTACTCTTGAGCATGCAACGTACAGTTGGCCATGTGAAAAGCAGTCCTGCCTCAAATCAATGCCAACGTTTTGTAGGGTCTGTCCCTGAGACTTATTAATTGTTATTGCGAAGCAGAGCCTTAGTGGAAATTGGAGGCGTTTGAATTGAAATGGGAGATCAGAGGGTATAACGGGGATGCGAGGAATAATAACTCTCTCCCCTGAGCCACCGCCAGTAAAAATAGTTGCCTCAATGAGGTTCTTTTGCAGAGACGTGACCTGAAGTCTCGTGCCGTCACAAAGTTTCAGTGGCTGTACGCAAATCCACAATCGGTTTCATATTGTTTTCGTACCTTATCAATTGTGTAATGTGTTTTTTGAACAGGTTTGATTCATCGAAGTGATCACTCCTGCTGCGTTTAGTCACTTCACGTGAGCCGCTCTCTTGTGTGATGTTGCGATGTCCACGGGTTTATTTAATGTTAGCTAAGACCCGGCAGTTAAAAGTTTCTCACTACAGCAATTTTAACTCTGTTACACAGTGATCCAAACTGTCGTTTATACCTTGTGTCTTCTCATTAAACTTATATCTCGCGAATATGGCATTGCAAACGGCAGCGGGTCAGTCCACGTGCTTCCGTGGGAGGCGTGATGACGCGATATATTTTGATATATATCAAAATACCCGCACTTCGCAGCAGCGAAGTACTGCTTTAAAATTTTTATTAAGAAGAAAAGTAAACCTTTTTAAACTGAGGGAAAATGAATCAATAATTATTTGTTAAGGATCTCTTTGTATACCACGTTGTCAGTTCGCCCCTCCGGTTGTAATATGACCAAGCTGTGTGCTGAGCTTACTCTTGAGCATGAAATCTAACGTGGTTTGTGCTCTTCAAAATGAAAACAGTTAGCATTTACCATTTTAATAAAAGGCGATCTTTTAAGCCTGAGAAATCACCCCGTAAATGCACACGTTTAATTGCACATGTGTTAATATGTATGCTTACACAGTATTAAAAGACACTCAACAACGTCATTTACCTTTGTTCCCGCGTTTGATAAAAGGCGAGCTTTTAAGCCTGAGAAATCACCCTGTAAATGCACACGTTTAATTGCACATGTGTTAATATGTATGCTTACACAGTATTAAAAGACACTCAAAAATTAACGTCATTTCCCGCGTTTGACTCGTGCTGTAAATCTCTTCCTTGTTTTTAGTTCACGTGATTACGTAGGAGGCGTGATGGCGTGATACGTGACTCCGCCTCCTCCATTAGAGTATATGGACAAAAAACAGGTTCCAGTTATGACCATTACACGTAGAATTTTGAAATGAAACCTGCCTAACTTTTGTAAGCTGTAAGGAATGAGCCTGCCAAATTTCAGCCTTCTACCTACACGGGAAGTTGGAGAATTAGTGATGAGTGAGTCAGTCAGTGAGGGCTTTGCCTTTTATTAGTATAGATTAATATACAGTAATTCATTAAACTATTAACATTTGCTTTTTAGAGTATACCTTTCAGAGAACCTTAAATTTTGACACCCATGCTCTGTAATTAATCTAATTTCCAGAAAGTTAAAATCTGATATTAAACTAAGTTACCTAATAGAGTGACATGCTGAGGATCTTGCTTGGTAAAGCATAATAACATATTTTACTACACAAGAAAACCAGTGTACAGCTTTGCCTGGGGAGTAATTTGTTTGCATGGAGAAGACAGCATATAAAATTGAAATCACAGTGTGGTACAAACATTTACACACTGTACCTAGGAAATAACGCTTTAAATATTGAAGAGAATGACATACAAAAAATGCTGAGATAAAAGTGGAAGTTATTTACAGTATTTTATTGAACAACAGGAAAACATATTTTAATCTTAAAAAAGAGGATGGAATAATGAGAGTAACAGATGCCTCTAAAACAATGAATATGTATGACTTTATCTAGTTAAATATTGGATCAAATTAAACTTCCTAGTTTTTATTAAACTTCTTAGTAAACATTTTAAACATTTGCACGGTTTCTATTTTTTTCCATAATGTTTTAAAAACATTAGAAACATTTAGTTGAGAACAGGCTATTCATCTCCACAAAGCTCATCAGTCCTATCCACTTAATTCCTCCAAAATCACATAAAGTTTACTTTTGAAGATCCCTAAAGTCCTATTGTCTACCACACTATTTGGTAACGTATTCCTTTTGTCTGTGGTTCTCTGTGTGAGGAATAACTTCCTAATGTCTGTTGTGAGATAAAAGACTCTCCAGACATTATAAAGGTTTGGGGCAGCCACCCATATATTATATCCTGGCTGCAAAAGTTTGAAATTATTGAACAGAGATGTTCAAAACAGAACTGAATACTTGGAGGTAAGATGGCGGTTTTAAGGGCTGTTGGAGGAAATGATGTCATCTATGCTGGAGCCGGAGGTGACATCATCAGAGGTGCCGGAGCTGGAAGTGACATCATCAAAGATACCAAAGCCGGAAGTGACGTCATCAGAGGTGCCGGGACCTGGCAAGATTTCCCGGGAATGGTCTGAAAGGAACTGAGAGAGACAGTCAGCACACTCTCCTAATCCCACGTGTGTGACACTGTGTAAAATTTATCTTTATCAAGTTTCCATCTGTGTCCCTGTGTTCTTGTTGAACTAATTTTAAAGTAATAGTTTGATCAACTTTACTAATTCTTCTTGTAATTTTAAACACTTCAGTCATATCACCTTTTAATACTTTTTTGCTTAAACTGAAAGGTTCAGTTCTTTTCATCTTTCTTCACCACCTGCAGACCTGGAATCATCCTAGTTGCTGTTCTCTGGGCTTTTCCTAGCAATGCTATATTTTTTTTTTTGTAGCCTATAGACCAAAACTGCACAGATTTCTCCAGGTGAGGCTTCACCAGTACATTTTAAAGCTTAAGCACTAACTTACTTTCAGTTGTACTCCAGACATCGTGCTATATAACTTAACATTCTGTTATCCTTCTTAATGGCTTCTGAACACTACCTGGAAGTTGATAATGACGTGTTAACTATGACTCCTAAATCCTTCTCATAAGCTGTACTTTTGAGTTTCAGACTTCCTATTGTGTATTACAATCTAACATTTTTACATCCTACATATAATACCTTACATTTACTTATATTAAGTATCATCTGCCAGAAATCTGCTCAAGCCTGTATGCTATCTAAATCCTTTTATAATAATAACACATAGTAACACATTCTACACTTTCTGCCAATACACCTAGCTTGCAAACATAAAGAGCGTATTACTTAGATAACTATCTTAATTATTTATATTTACTAAAAATAGCATGGGCCCTAACAGTGACTTGTGAAAGCCACCACTTGTCACCCAGTTCTGTTAAGGACCCTTGAACCATATGTCTCTACTTCCTGTGTTTTAGTTAATTCTGAACCAATGTACACACTACAACTACTGAACTCCCACTACTTTAAGTTTGATCGCCAACCTCTCTTGCAGTTCCTTATAAAATGGTTTCTGAAGTTCAAGATAAATAATATCATATGAACCACTTTGATCGTATCACTTCTGTAGCTCCTTTATAGAATTGCAGTTAATGTGTGAACTCTTGCTGACTGTTAAGTAAAACTCCTGTTCTTGCAATGTGTTTCTCAATCCATCCATCCATCCATTATCCAACCCGCTATATCCTAACTACAGGGTCACGGGGGTCTGCTGGAGCCAATCCCAGCCAACACAGGGCGCAAGGCAGGAAACAAACCCTGGGCAATTTGCCAGCCCACCGCAGGTGTTTCTCAATCTTTTCCTTAATAATTACTTCCATTAATTTATCTGTGATGTACATTAAGCTTACTGGCCTATAGTTATTGGATCAGCTCGATCATCCTTTTTATATAATGAGATGATGGTTGCCATTTTCCTTCAAAATTTCACCAGTGCACAGTGATATGTGTCAAGGGTTTATATATGTACTCACTATCCTACTTATGCACTGGAGGGTAAATATTATCTGGTTCAGGTGATTTATTTGATTTCAGCCTATTTACCCTAAGCAGTACTTCTCCCTCTACAATTTCCAAGTCAATTAAGTACTCTTTAGTAGTCTCTCTTACTCCTCCAACATATTTGAAGACTTCAGAAAAAAAGTTTAGAGCATCTGCTATTTCTTTACCTGTAAATTTTATTTTCCCTTTACTATTCCTGTTCCACTTCACCACTTCCTTGACTGTTCTTTTATTGAAAGAATCCATTTGGATCATATTTCACCTTATCTGCAATTTTCCTCTGTAACTGCCTTTTTAAATACCTTTTCTGCCATTTTCTTGTCTATACACAGTACGTTCAACTTTTCATTTATGGCGCTCAGATCAGAAACAGAAGTATTTTTTTTAACTCACCTTTGAATTTACACTTTCCTCTGGGCATCTTTTATATTTATGAGGTGGTGTTTAGTCATTGGACATTTGTGCCCCCATCATCTAGCTATCAACTAAGTCAAAATGCCCAGCAAGCTTTTCTTTAAACAAACCTCTCCATTTTAACTATCAACATCTGCTACACTGCATATGCAGAACCAAACTTTTCTGTGTGCAATTAAAAACATCTACCTGTAGTACACAAATGAATTATATGTACATCTATGTTTGTTTACACAGCTGGAGATAGTGAGTAATGAGTAAATCAAAATCCTGGCCAATTTTAAGATTTTTAAAAATTCCAGCTGAACCAATATTCTAGACCTGAAACAATGACATTTGATTGATCAATTGAATGACTGCTACTAAATCAAACAGAGAACCAACATTGTAATCATAAAGGGCCCAACAAGTTTCAATTTGTTGCTACTCAAGCCTAACTGTTCCTCATCCAGACAACCCTTTAAAATCAATGGAACAGTGCTTCAAGCTTAGGAATGTAAAGTTAAATTTGGTGCATGTAAAGCAAAACGCAATGTCAGAAGTATTTATATTATTATCATCTACCTAATCTCATTCAAGTAAATACAATACAACAATTGACATAATAGCATGTACAACCAAAAAGCCTTTGGTAGATATTTTAGAAGAAATACAGAGTGTATGGTGGAAGTCAAAAGCAAACTTTTTTTTTTACACACAAAACTTTTGTTTTAACACATACAGTATGTTTGATCACAGAAGCTGTGAACCATGGACTTGACTACAAGATTCATTTTTATGAGAAAAAAATCAATAACAATAGTTTGTAAACTCTGTTTCTGTTTATACACCTTCTTGCCTTCCATTACATTTATGTTTCAAATAGTGTTACCCGGTGGACATTACACCTGACTCAACAGGATGACTTCCAGTTTTACACTAATTACACAGTGAAATGAAAGACAGATATGAAAACTACATTTTAAAAAATACAATGGTTTGGTTCTTTCCTTTTCAAAGGTATTATAAAAACAAAACTGTTAACTGCTGTGTGTATACTGTAGGTTAAAGGAGAATGGAACAAAAATACAGTATGCACTTGTTTTATGGTAAATTATTATGGCAAGTACATATTTGGTGAATATTGGAGAGCATAATTTCATTAGTCAGTTATTTCTTCTAAAACAACTGCTGCAAATTAATTTGCATCACATGATTTAGAAAGGCTATGTTAAATGCAAAGTGAATTGGTGCTTAGAGAAGAGTGTTAGAGATATAATGAATAATGTGGTCATATTTAAAATGGATACTACGTACATAAGAAAGAAAGATAAGAAATAAACATGCACTATGCAGAGCAAATCGGAAGAAAATGACAGAGGGAGCAGTTGTACTGAATGTAAAAGACATGCTCCAAAATGAAAGAAGCTCCATAATCCACAAAAACTATTTAAAATCAAGGTACATCTTGTTTAAAAAACAACTACAAAGAAAGACCAAAGCAAAGTTTGATGGCTGCGTTTACTTTTGCAATGATTTTTTCATTTTCATGCAATCAAATGGTTGGTATTACATTCTTTCTTTCTTTTAAACTAGTAATACCAGTAAAATTTAACTGCATTGTGTTGTGGAAAATTATATAGTTTTCTCTAGCTACAATGAAGGCAGTTGTGGAGTCCAGATGAGAATGCAGAACAATTCTTTATTTACACAGTTATGCCCAAATATCTCAGCTTATACAGTGAGTCCCCAATTAAACTATTTATCTCCTTTTATACTTTTTTCTTAGTCCCATCACTCTATCTAATATGAGAGACATTCAAAAAGTTTCCTCACTTTTTTTAAACTCTGTTTATTAAGAATTTCAAAAACAAATTACATTACTTTTCTACAATCCAAGTATTATTCCTCTCTCATAAATGATGTTAAGTCTATGCCTAGAACTCCTTTTAGAGCTGTTAATAAACTCTTTCAACCCCCTCCTCTAGCATGCGCAAATACAGCTGAACAGTGTCAGGCTTTCTTACATTTCTTTGACACCAAAATTTATCAAATATATCACTGTTTCCCCTCCACACCTCAATCACTCACTCATTCCAATCTGTGACTCCATCATGAAAACTCGCTTGTTTCTCACCTGTTAACTCTCTTGTCATCTCTGAACTTATTAATAAGTCTAATTCCTTCTCCTCTTTGCTTGATCCTGCCCCCACTTCTCTGCTTAAGACATGCTCATCCATAATTAGTATTCTTGTTGCTTATTGATAAATGCATGTTAAATTTCAGGTTCTGTTCCTACTGCCTTCAAAACTGCTGCAGTTACCCCAATCCTTAAAAAACCTGACCTGGATCGTTCTTCTAATCTCCCTTTTTTGGCTAAGGTGATGGAATGTGTGGTTGCTACACAACTCCATGCTTTTCTTCTGGACAATACACTCTATGAGCCTTTTCAGTCAGGCTTTCGCACACTGCACAGCACTGAGACAGCTCTTCTCCGTGTAGTTAATGATCTTCTCCGGTCTGCAGATTGTGGTTCACTTAATATTCTCCTCCTTTTTGACTTACGTGCAGCATTTGACACTGTTAATCATGAAATCCTTTCTGCTGTAGGGATCTCTGGCTTAGCTCTTCAATGGCTCACATCATGCAATAGTTCACACTCAGCCAATATAAATCTTTCACCTCACCTGTGTTGCGTGGTGTCCCTCAGGGTTCAGTCCTTGGGCCATTACTTTTTCTACTTTATATCCTTCCTTTGGGTCAGATTATTCACAGACATGGCCTTAACTTCCACTGTTATGCAGACGATATACAGTTATATCTTAGTACACACTCCCCTAATAATTCACCTCCCAGCACACTCACTGACTGCATCACTGATCTTAAACTATGGATGGAACATAACTTCTCAAACTTAATGCGAATAAAACTGAAGTGTTACTGGTATCCCCAAACTCCCAACTTTCTAAGGCATCCAACTTCTCTGTTTCTGTTGATGGTACACTTGTCAAACCTGCTCCTGTTGTCAGAAATTTAGGTGTTTTGTTTGTTTCATCACTTAACTTTGAGTTACACATTAGGTCTCCTTCCAAAATTTCATTCTATCATCTCCATAACATTGCCTGCCTCCATCCATTTCTGTCCTTTAATGATGCTAAAACTCTGGTTCATTGTTTCATAATGTCTCATATTGATTACTGTAATCCCCTCTTCGTCAGCCTCCTGCAAAATCTATACAGAAGCTACAGTACATTCAGAACTCCGCAGCCAGAGTCCTCACCCACACAAAGCGTTTTGCTCACATCTCCCCTGTTCTCTCCCAGCTTCACTGCTTACTGGTTCCATCAAGGATTAAATTCAAGATTCTGCTTCTCACCTTCAAAGTCCTAGATAACCTTGGCCCACTCTTTATTATTCCATCCTCTTTTTTAAGATCAGGTCCTCGAGCAGTAATCTCCTTACTGTCCCACACACCAATCTCTCCACCTTGGGAGGAAGGTCCTTCAGTGTTATGGCACCTCGACTCTGGAGCTGTATTCCTCAGTCTCTCCGAGATTTCTCCTCCTTTTCCACCTTTAAATCTCAACTGAAAATTTTCCTCTTCTACGAACTTTTGTCTTCTGTGTAATTTTTTTTTTACTCTATATGTAATGCGACCTTGGGTTTGTGAAAGGCAATCTATACATGCAACTTATTATTATTATTTTTACATAGTGACCTTCCTTTGCGATGCAATTTTCCCAGCGTCATACGAACTTTTTAATGCCCAATTACTACTCCTCCCGCCTTCACCGTTTCTTAACGAATATGTGTGTAAACTTTTTGAACATCCCTTGTACATCACATCATCTGACTCTTAATATGCAGAACTTTATCACCTCCTCCAATCAAATAAAACAACCAGTAATTTCTGACACTTGTAGATTCACTCATTATTCTGAATACCGCTTTGTTAAGAGTGGTGTTTTGTGGATTGTCCTATTGATCTTAGCACTGCGTCATAGGAAGGATGTACGGGCTTTCCCATCAGGTTAGCCCTGCTTTCTGGAGGGGAGTTTGTTATTCGTTTACCTCTTTCTAACCTTGGAGAATTACATTGGTGGCTTCTCTAAGATGAGGCAGAGACTTCATGCACTTAAGCTTTAATTTACATTTAGCTAACCCTTGAATTTAGTTAAACCTTCAATGCCTTTTCTTAATTTTAATAATTCTGTTTAAGCTTCACACTTATAAAGGGAGAAAATGAAGCATCATCTTAAAACAGACTTTTGTTTGTGAGCTTTTGACACCTGTCAGATATCATCTTCAGAGGAAAATGATTTGACACTCAGGAATCAAGGCAATATATAGCAAATGAGGAAGCGGGGATAGGTGGGTATAAGAAGGGTGAAGTAGTAAGATGGTGTTCAGAGGGTGTTAATCTTATTATTTGGGTGTTCTTCTTTTTAAACCTACAAATGCTGGGTTCATGTCCAATTGTCTGTTAATGGCATTTTTATTTGATAGCTACAATTCAGCCACAATTCAGCCAGTTTTCTGTCCCTTTTAGTCTTTACCCTGAATCTTAGGTGTAGGTGTAACAGTTAAATGTGTGCTCGGTTGAGTTTGTATATGCAGATATCAGAGACCATGGGTCCTTCCTTCTGACAGCATTTCGATACTCTTGTATACATGTTGCGAATATTTTGGATATTTGTCTCACATATACAGCTGGGCATGCATTGCAAAGAAGACTGTATCAGGTAGAAAGGGAATATCGGGTTGATGCCAATTTCTTGCGGAGTTCTCAGACATCTTCTGTGTAAGCATGATGATACCTGACAGGTGTTGAAAGCTCACAAATAAAAAACTATTTTAAGCTGCGTAATTCATTTTGTCTCTTTGTGGAAACTATAAATATGCAAACTGTATCACAAACCTTCAGACCAATAGGTTGTAATAAGTTGTAAAAGATTATTAACTAAAAATTAAATAATTGAAAATCAGCAAAAATGGAGAAGTGTTTCATACAAAATTAAATAAATAAAAGTAATGTGAAATGTGAGGATAAATAAACAGTATGAAATGTAAGCATGAATAAATAAATGTCATGGAATATGTTTTTTGTTACTTATTAATTTATTTAGTTTTGTTCGTAATACTCTTCCAACCGCAGCATTAAATTCTGCTTCAATTTTTTGATTGTTGAATCATCTGCAGAGTGAATGTATTTGATTTGCTTGACTTAGGAAAGTTGTGACTGTGCATGTCAAATATTTTTGTTAGAAAAACTTGTTGTGAACTGGAGTCCCAAACAGGCCTCCAAAAGGCTTTGCTGGGTTTACTGGCCAGGCCTCCTTGCCTACCTGGAAAGGCCTCACCCCACTAGGGCTTAATCCCAGCTGCACTGGCCTGCCTTAGGCCTTGCAGAAAGTGCCTCAAAAAGATATTTATATAAAGACAAATTAATTAACAAAATATAGAAAAATGAAAAGTAGGGTTCCACAGAACAAAAGAGGCAAAAATGGAGATGCTCAAAAGACAATCCTAAATGATCAAAGATCCACTACGTTAAAAAAAAGAAAATCAGATACAAAAAGAATACTTATAATCCACAGAACAAAATGCTTGGCTGCTGAATTCTGCTTTTGGGTCAGATATAAAGCCAGAAGAAGGACTCAGCAACTATGACATTACGGTGGCCTTGGCTCTTGGGGGACCACCTACAAAGCACAAGAAAATTTTGCAAACTTAAAGAGCTAATTATCTAAAAATAAACAAAATCAACAGAAACACCATAAAAATAAGACAAATGATTCACAATTAACAAAAATAAGGATAGAACACAAAAATATACAAACATACCCAACATTGCCATGCAAAACATCTACTTTAATTCTATAAATTTTGAATTCATCATTAGGAGCCTGCATCCGAAGTGCCTGCTGTAAATGTGGCATTTGATGGTTGAAGAATTATGTCCAGTGTACTAATGATTCACCAGTTAAAACACAGCACTTGCTAGAGCTCGCCCTCTCAGCTTTGACAAGTGAAAATTACACTTTTAAATTCGCACAGTTCTTCATGTTGTGTTTGGCATAATATTATGGACAAAATTAAATAAATAACAAAAATATTTTATGACACATCTATTTATTTACACTAATATTTCATATTCCTTTATTTATTGTCACATTTCACACTACTTTTATTTAGTTGCATTATTTATTTCTACTTATCCCAAGAGTAAATATTTCTCTATATTGCATATTTTACTTCACTTACTTATTTACAACGAACTAAAAAAACGGACAATGTCTTAAATCAGTTATTCATTATCTCTATTACAAATAATGACAATTTTATTTTTATAACTTTTTTCACAAAAAAAAACCCCAAATGATTCTTTGGAAATGAGTATCCATAAATTGGGAATTAAAGACAGAACTGAGTTTCCATTTATACCGGCAAATATACCTTTACAAAGCATTAACATAACAACATTTCCCCTATTCTAACAGATTTTGAAAAAGTAAGAAAGGGGAAACAGAGTGAAGCAAGCTATTTTAAAAAGATTATTTGACTATTCAGAAGTCAAAGAAATAGAAATCTCTCTGCACTTGTATATAAATAATACAGTTTTACTGGCTTCATATTTTATAAAACCCAGAGCAGTCCAAAATAGGAAGATTGTTTCTACATAACAAACTCATTAGTTAATACAATAGATTAAAAGATTGGCGGCGAAAAGAATTAGCTAAATAGTATCATATAGAAGAAATTACAGATAAAACAAGTAAAAAATGTGAGAAAACAATTGTTTTATTATTCCTTCAGTTTGATGCAGCTTCTACGTAGAGATGGAATGTTTAACTTTTGTTTTCTTGTTTCTTCCACCAATCCTAAAAGGTCCTCTTATTTTTATTTTATATCTACTTATTGTCATGAACTATTTTGTATACCATTATCTTATCCATTAAAAATGCAGCAGATATGTTCCAATTTCTGTGCATATGTCAGAATGTGATGTCAAAGACAGAATAATGTCTATATAAAGTGGGCCTGACACTTTTTTATATTCATCACAATAGTCTGCATATTTTGGGAGTGGATTATCCATAAAATAATTCATTATTAAAGCAGACATTTCAAATCTTTGGTTACTCCTATTAACTTTGGGCTCATTGTCAGTACTGCAATGAGCATCTAGGTATATATAGTGAGAAGGTTAATTGATCAAAAAGAAATTTTGAACCAAAAGTATAAGCAGTGCAATTATCAATAAATTCTTTATCAATTTGTTCTTCATTTATAGCTGGAAGTGGAAGCTTTCAAGGTCAAGATAATGTTGAGGGTCATCAGAGTAACCAGTTTAGTAATTGTAATTGTGAGTCAATAAAGACTTTCTCCAAAACTGATTCAATGTATACACTTAAATATGCTACCAAAATATGAATAAATATATATATGCACGTATAATGCAAATATATATACGTGCAGGTGTGACTCGCTCCAACTACCTCATTAACTCCCCGCAGTCGTGCAATTGGCCTTTTTTTAAAAAAAAATTTTGAAGCTGTGGACCTGCTACACCACAAAGTGAATATACAGTATACAGTATATCTTGTCACTGTAAGTCGTTTGCACTGTTCAAACTTACATGTTACCTATTGTAGGTATTGGCTTCAAAAGCTTTGTTGTGAAAAACTGAGATTTGGAACTTTGTGTTATTTGTGCATCCTTATTTTGTAAATATGTTATTTATTTTTACTCATTTTTTATTTTATTTGTAAATAGCAGAATTTGCACATTATTTTATATTTTTGTCTGTCTTATTACAACATTTCTAAAAAATAAATTATTTATTATGATCAAACAGTTACTCAGTACTTGAGTAGCCTTTTCACCAAATACTTTTTTACTCCTACTTGAGTAATTTTTTGGATGACTACTTTTTACTTCTACTTGAGTAATATTATTTTGAAGTAACGCTACTCTTACTTGAGTACAATTTTTGGCTACTCTACCCACCTCTGCTAGTACATATTCAGACCTGTAGTCTCTGTAGTGTGGGAAACATTGAAAGAAATTGTTAGGCCTAAATAAAGAATTGCACTTTAAAGAACAGATATAAAATGTATTTTCTTTAAGAGGTACAGTTCAGAAAGAAACCAGAAGAAGAGAAATTAGGCAAAGGAAATGTTAAAAAACACAGCCCAAAGTCATTATCAAAAAATTCAAATGAACAATAGACTAAAAAACAATTGAAAAAGGCAGGTAAAAGTCAATGATAATTGGAGTCAAAGTAGCAAAACCGGGACAAAATAATTGTTAAATCTTTTAGAAACATCCCAGTACCAGAATAATCTGAGGGTTTTGCCACCATCTTTTTTGTGCCTGCAGCCATCACATCATGTGTTATAAGATCAAAGACAAGTGAAGCAAATTATCTGATCAAGCCACAACCATTATGGCTGCAAGAAAGTATCTACCTTCCTCAAAATATCATAAAAAACTGAAGAATTTAACAGTTAAAAAAGCAAAATAATTCGGAGAGTTCAGAATAGGAATCTGGCATGAAGAACATCCATATTACATGATCTGAGGATTAGGAGACATATGTTTGAGTAACAGAGATGGCTCAAACAAATATGTTCAAATGTATCTGCCTGTCTTTATTCATAACTAATCCCTGTTTGAGAGTTTTGAGTTTCCCTTCTTACAAGTAAATTGTTTTAAAACAATGTCATATATGTCTCCTGATGAAGAATTATGCTTTCTATTTGTCGAGATTGCTGCATCAGGCTGCATCATCCAACAGGTTGGTATGAGTTAATACCATCCATATGACATTTTAAGTACTGTTGCTACTTCTACTAGCAGCATGCTTAATAATAATTAAATTTTTTTTATTTTTTTTTTTACTTAGTGAATTAAAATGTGTCATATATGAAGTCCAAGGAAATGAATACTGATTTGGAAAATGATAAAAATTTAAAAACTGAATTATGAATTGACAGGAACAGAACATCAAACAACAACAGTGTCAGGTGTTGATTAAAATCTGGTGCTTTCAACTCAATTTAATTATCTGGAAAAGATCTCTCTGCATGTCATGCTACTTATGTCATTTTCAGCTAATTGGGCCATCAAAGCAAATTAAAATAAAATAAATATGTTGAAATAGTAAAGTTGTATTACAACAAATATCATATATCCTATTGTAACTTAGAAAATGTAAATATTCAGATATTTGTTTGGGATAAATGGTGACTTTTTTCCATTGCTTATAGGATTTTGCATACAAACATATTTTAAAGATAGCTGATCTTATGTTGTTATATGATAATTACCGTCATAGGGTTCACTTTACTCTAAAATGTATATACAGGGTCTATAAAAAGTGTTTACCCCCGTTGGAAGTTTTCAGATTTTATTGTTATGAAGTCAAGTCACAGTGGATTTAATTTGACTTTTATACATGGATCAACATAAAAAAACTCTTTAACACTAGAATCCCTGAAGCCTACAAAAAAAACTCATAATCACGGCCCACCTTAAATCCCTTCGCACCTCTCCATCAACGCCTTTTGTTTTGTAAATGTGTCGATCAGCACAAGCAGCAAGCAGCCTACTATCCCATCAAACCTCCAGCCCCCACCCCCCACTCCCAAACCCACCTTGATGAATCTCAACTCGAGCAAAAAGTTCACCTAGCTTAAGCCAAGGCTCCTTATCTGCTTATGAGGTGCCTGGAATGGTACAGGGTAAATAATGCAGTATATTGTTATTTGGAATACTTGCATTTCATATGTGTTCCGTACCTACAAAGATCTGGGTAAATGTAGGATGAAAGGAAATGCTAGGCAAGAAATGCTGAACACATACCTAAAGCAGAAACTTTCCATGTTATACTAATAATGACGTGAAGGGTATAATGTGTGAAGACTTTAGTCCAAATATCAAATAAACACAAGTGCTTTTATTCAAGAATGTAACCGAAGTAAAAAAAAAAATATTTGATTTACCTGTTGCTGTCAATGAGTTAAAAAACCAAGCTCAAATGTCACTTCACAGGAAGTTGATACGTATACTTGAATGGTGTAGAGGTAAAAACTGCTACCTTATAACTCAAAGGTACCAGGTTCGAGACTGGGCACTTCTCATTTTGAGTAGTGAACTGCCATTATTATTATTATTATTATTATTATTATATAATAAAAACATACGTTTGATTTGACTCTGTAACGCCTGGGGCCTCATATATAAACGGTGCATACGCACAAAAACATTGCGTACGCCTGTTTCCACGCTCACATTGCGATGTATAAAAACTAAACTTGACATAAAGCCATGCACATTTTCACGCCAGCTCAATCCCTTGTGTACGCAAGTTCTTCTCTCGGTTTTGCAAACCCAGCGTCAAAGCAGTGCTACTGTTCCTGTGTGATTTCCCATTATTTTTTAGATTCACACCCCTGATGTGGCTTTATCAAATACACTGAAATTAACTGCATATTGTTTATTAGTTTAAGGCATGTGATTGTAGTCAACCCATAACCATATAATGGTGCACAGAATGGCCAAACTATTCCAAATATGATAGCTGCTTTAGCGTTGTTATTCTCAGTGTACCATCGAGTATTTAACCCACTGTATCTAAGTGTGGAATCACAGCTCTACAGCAGCTGATCGGAAAGAGGATTATCGAGATACAGCATCTAGAACACTGCCTCAGCCATGAGCACAGCCTATTTGAACTTTTCCCATACAGTACAGCAAACGCTTCAGAGCCTTTCCTGTAGGGACCTCGCACTTCAGAAACAGTTTCATCTCAAGAGCTCTAAACGCACTCAATCAGTCCATCAAGTGTTCCTGGTAGAACTGTTTGTACTTATAAGTACAATCACCTCACTGTAAACTTGCACTACAGTTATAATATTGCACAACCTGAGCCACTTTATAAAGTGCTTATTTACATATGATGACGACTGGCTTCTAAGTAAATTTAGATTTCCAAGCGCTATCCTTTTGGAGCTCTCGATATTATTTTTAAGTTGAAATGCAGTAAAGCATGTTTATTACATTATACAGATAAATTTTAAACTTCATTTAAATAATGCATATTGTTAATAATAAACATGTGAGGACACAGTGGACAACGATAGTGATGAGCTGGTGGCCCTGTTCAGGGATTGTTCCTGCCTCGTGCTATATGCTTGCTGGGGTTGACAAAACCCTGGATGGATAGATGGATGGAATAATTAAACATGTACTACAAAGATATTTCAATGTTCCATAAAAGTTTTGAAGAATCAGCGTTCTAAGCTTAGAGATGGCTTGGCATCTATTACAGAGCTGATTGTGTGGCGATTGGTTACTTGGAGAAAGAAACAGAAGGACAGGAATTGAGGGTTAGTACATTTGAAAGAGACAGTACTGCTGCAATAAGTAATTTCATCGAAGGTCACAGATGGCGCAGCAAGCATCTTGCGGGAAGCAGGAACAATCTCTGGACAGGACACCAGCTCATCACTAATACTGTGCCACCGTGTCCCCATGTTTAATACATGCTTTAATTCCTATAATTATGGAAATGATATCAAGCATACATCTTAATATTGTTCAGACAGCTGCAATATCATGAACTTAATGTATTCTGTGTCCTGTCAGCAGAACAGAAAACCCATTTATGTTAGTTACGATGGGATCTGAGAAACTAGTAAATTAAACGATTTTAAGATGAAATTTATGACATTCTACTTTAAAGACAAAATAAACTATGTGATTAAAGTGTAAATTTTGAGATTAAAGTTGACATTTAGACTTTTTTTTTCAACTGTGTCCCTATTTTCATTTTCTTTTCTCTGTACCCTAATATGCTTCCATATGACACTGGGCTACGACTCGCCTTTTCACGGCAACTTTGTATGTGACCACTTCTTATTTATTTTGGGCACTGTGCAACTTTCTGAACTTGAACTTTCAAGTTTCTCCGCCACTCTGTAAACTTTCTTTTGTTGTTTATATCACTGCTTAAACCAACAAATACTACGTTTTTCCTTGCCTCTACTTGGTATTCGCTGAAATTCTTCTTTTTCCCCATGCTTTTGCCATTGTCTTTTCACAGAACACAAAACATAAGGGGTTATTTATATCGATTTGCATATTCAAAGAGGCGTAATTCTGGGTAGGGTTGCAGGCCCATGCATGTGCGTTACTTTTCACGCTGACCAGGATTTATGTAGCGGAAGAACGTGGAAGTTGGGATATGCACAGGTTTATGCATCTGGATTTTTTGTGAGTATGCATATTTCCGCTTTTGTCCGTACGCCATGTTTTAGTGTGAATTCTATGCACAGCATTATGCATGAGGCCCCTGGTGTAAATTTTGGCAACTTGTAAAAGTTAGCGCTTGTTTTTTTATTATTCAGTGTTTGTTTGTCTGCTGATATGCCTTCATCGATATCTTTTATAGGTAGCAAAAGTTTACACCGGCTGTTACAGACTGAAATCAAAGGCTTCTTCTTTTTGGGTGCATACACTGTCATCATGGCACTGCCAGATCTAAACAGCAGTGTGGTGAATTGCTCGCATACTGAAGTGACTTTAGCTACAAGTGAAAGTCCCATTTTACTTTATGATGCCAAGTGGTGTTGCGTTGCAGTGTATTAGCCAGCGAAAGCACTGTGAAGAAGCTGTCTAATGTTACGGTCCTGCCTTTGTCCAGTCTGATAGTGGTCACGGGACATTGTATCTTTGATTGCCGGTACAACAAATAGTTCTGAGCAGGCATCAGCTACAGTGTTGCTGTTGTGAAAATAATGGAGATAAATGGCATCAACTCAGAGAGGGAGAGGCAAGTTCGTTGTACCATGTGAATGTCACTGACAGAATAAAACTGAATAATAAAAAAACAAGCGCTAACTTTTACAAGTAGCCAAAATTTACATTGGACGTTACAGACTCAAATCAAATGCATGTTTTTATTATATTATAGTAATAATAATAATAATAGCAGCTCACTACTGAAAATGCGAAGTGCCCAGGTCTTGAACCCGGTACCTTTGAGTTATAAGGCAGCAGCTTTTATCTCTACACCATTCAAGTATATGTAACAACTTCCTGTCAAGTGACATTTGAGTTTGGTTTTTTAACTAATTGACAGCAACAGGTAAATCAAATATTTTTTTTTTACTTCAGTTACATTCTTGAATAAATGCGCACGTGTTTATTTGATATTTGGACTAAAGTCTTCACACTATACACTTTACGTTATTATTAGTATAACATGGAAAAAGTTTCTGTTTTAGGTATGTGTTCAGCATTTCTTGCCTAGCATTTCCTTTCATCCTACACTTACACAGATCTTTGAACTCCGCCAAGGACGGTCCTAAGCCTGGCTGAAAAAGGAGGAAGGTGGTCGCCCTGCCGAAGTGACCAGAACCGGGGAAAACAGGCACGAAACCAATGGTCAGTTCCGAATCAAATTCTTCGTTTAATGCTACTGCATCCAGGGCAGCCGATGCGCCAGTACTGGGGAACCAGGATGCTGGTGAAAAATGGGCTACTGGCCGAAGAAACCGAAAGATCATCACGCCAAAAATGGAAATACGAATCGCCGCGTGGAACGTTCGAACTGGTCATCACGTCGGGCAAAAAGAAATCATTGCCAAAGAACTGCTGAGCTGCAAAATCGACATCGCAACTTTATCTGAACTACGACTCACAGGATCAGGGCAGATGGTCGTCGAACCACCACTCATCGACAACCAGATGGTACTCTACTACTCGGGTGGAGAAAAGCGAGAAGCAGGAGTCGGATTCATGGTTGCCCGTCACGCAGTCAATAGCGTCGTTGCATACCAGCCGATCTGTAATCGTCTTGCAGTGCTCACCATCAAGGGCACCATCAAAACCCACCTCGTCACCATCTACGCACCAAACCCAGACCCGGCCAAGGATGATTTTTACAACCAACTACAACACACGTTGGATTCGATCCCACAGACCAAATTGATTATACTGGCTGGAGATTTCAACGCCCACATTGGCGCCGATCAGACTGGGTGGGAGAGCACGATGGGTCGTTTTGGACATGGTGTAATCAATGACAACGGTTTGCGCCTCTTGTCCTTCGCCAACACCAACAAATTTATCATCGGAAACACCCAATTTCAACATCCAAAGAAGCATCAGCTCACATGGCGAAATCCATCGAGCAACGACTCGGCGATGTTGGACTAGATCCT
Source organism: Erpetoichthys calabaricus (assembly GCF_900747795.2). Taxonomy (NCBI): domain Eukaryota; kingdom Metazoa; phylum Chordata; class Cladistia; order Polypteriformes; family Polypteridae; genus Erpetoichthys; species Erpetoichthys calabaricus. The sequence continues at coordinate 155,374,205 of NC_041401.2, read as the reverse complement.
GATCAACTCCCGTTTCCGATCATCACTCAAGGATGTCCGTTCGATGCGTGGCCCGGACTGTGGATCAGACCGCTATCTTGTGCGCGCCGTGGTCAAACTTCGACTGCAAAGAGCCAAATGCAAATCGCGCCTATCGGCAAAACTTGACTGGAAATGCTTGTCAGATCCCGCTCGCAAGGCGGAATTTCAAATAGCATTATCCAACCGTTTCGCAGCATTGGTGCCATCCGAAGACGTCAACGTCAAAGAGCAACAAGTTTCGGATGCCATCATGGAAAGCGCTAAAGAACTATGTCCTCCCACACGCCACCGAACACAGCCGTGGATATCTGATGAATGCCTCGATATGGTAGATGAACGAAAAAGTGTAAAGCTGGTCAACTTTGAGCAATATCGTCAGCTCAACAAGGACGTCCGACGCCGAATGAAGGAAGAATGCGAGGCTTACTGGAACCAAGTAGCGGCCGACTTGGAAGAAGCGGCCTCAAAGCACGAGTACCACACGATTTATCGAACGCTCTGACGCCTGAGTGGAAAAACCAAATCAACAAACGATAACATCCGAAAAGCCGATAGCACCTTCGTACGATCACCGACTGAGCGGTTACAGCGTTGGAAGGAGTTCTTCGAGACACTGTACAACCATGACCCGCCACAAGGACCACTAGCAGAGCCGCCACTCATCGAGGCAACAGAGACCCCAATGTCCGATGATGAACCGACCCTGGCGGAGGTGAAGATGGCCATCCGGACTTTGAAAAATGGTAAAGCGCCTGGTGTGGATGCAATCACCGTGGAATCGATCAAGGCTGGCAGTGATGTTCTCCTCCAACAAGTGCACCTGCTTCTGCAAAACATTTGGCGTACAGAGACGATTCCAAGAACGTGGAAGAAGGCCATTATTATCCCAATCTTCTAGAAAGGCGACAACCGAGAATGCCAAAACTACCATGGCATCAGTCTGCTCTCGATTGTTGGAAAAGTCTTCATGAAAGTAATCCAATCATGCCTGCAGAAGTATCGCGAACAAACAAGCCGCGAGGAGCAAGCCAGCTTCAGGCCTCGCCGCGGTTGCTGTGACCAGATATTCAGCCTTCGCCAGGTTATGGAGGAGCGAATTCGATGTGGGAAATGGACAGTCATCGTCTTTATTGACTTTCGATCAGCGTTCGACTGCATCGATTGGCCAGCACTTTGGATGACGCTGGAGACCGAGCACATCCCACCAAAAGTCATCAAGCTACTGCGGGACAATTACAACGGATCATCGAGCCAAATACGCATCCGAAACGAGCTGTCGACTGAACTCGCCATTTGCACTGGAGTTTGCCAGGGAGACGTCGCCTCACCGCTGCTCTTCAACATCGTACTCGACGCCATTATGAGGAAAGTCTTCGGGGGCAGACGCAGAATCCAGTTCAATGAAAATGGCACCCTGACGGATCTAATGTTTGCAGATGACAGCAGTGTGCTGGCTGAGGATGACGCCGAAGCCACAGATGCTCTCTACAAGATCGCCCGTGCCGCCCAGCCATATGGATTGAAGATAAACATTGAAAAGACGAAGGTACTGACAACAGATGGATCTCCTGCAAATGTCCACCTCGATGGCATCCAAATACAGCAAGTTCAGCAGTTGAAATACCTTGGCTCACTGATCGAACAGAAGAAAGTCGCGTCGATGGCGGAGATCCACAGTTGAATAGGTCAAGCAACCACAGCATTCGCTTCTCTAAAGTGGTGCTTGTGGAAGCGAACTAATATTTTCATTCTGACCAAAATCTGCCTTTTCCGGACGCTGATCCTGCCGATTCTATTCTATGGATCCGAAATGTGGACGGTGCTCAAGGCGGACCTCAACAAACTCGAAATTTGCCAGATGCGTTGCCTCCGGCAGATATTACGAGTATCACTCCGAGACCGGCTTCGAAATGAGGACATCTGACGGAGATGTGACAACCAACCGCCAATCGAGGAACAAATTCAAACACGTCGACTGCGATGGTTTGGCCATGTATTTCGAATGGACGCGAGCCGACTACCACACCAACTCCTCTGGCGTGAACGACCTACCCAATGGCGAATCCAACGAACGGCACCGAAGAAAACATGGTTAAAACAGGTCGAAGATGACATCAGAAATCGCAGAATAAATCTCGACGAGGCCAGAACAATCGCAAACGATCGTCATGCATGGAAACGAGTTGTGAAGGAGATCCGACAACCATTGGCACCCACAGCAGCGTATGGGCTTAGGAGCCGATCCAGACCCAACGCCAGCTAGGGATCAAAGAAGAAGAAGAAGAAGACACAGATCTTTGTAGACACAGAACACACAAGAAATGCATGTATTCCAAATAACGATATACTGTATTATTTACCCTGTACAACTCCACACACCACACAAACAGATAAGGAGCTTCGGCTTGAGCTGGGAGAACTTTTTGCCTGAGTTGAGATCCATCAAGGGGGGAATGGGATAGCAGGCTGCTTGCTACCTGTGCTGATTGATGCTGATGAAGAAGTGCGAAGGGACTTAAGGTGGGCTTTAGGGATTCTTGTGTTAATGTCTAAATAAAAACAGATCTCTGTAAAGTGGTCTAAATGAATCACAAATATAAAACAAAATAACTGATCACATAACTGTTCACACCCTTTGATATGACACACCTAAGTTATCACTGGTGCAGCGAATTTAGGTTTAGAAGGCACAAAATGAGTTCAATGAAGATCACCTGTTTGATGTCAAGGAGCTTTAATTGTAATCTAAATGCACCTGGAATGTCCAATTTGTGGTAAGTCAGTATTGTGGCCCAAACTACATAATGAAGACAATTAAACAATCTAAGCAACTAAATGAAAAGGTGACCAAAAAGCATAGGTCAGAGGGTGAATTCAAGTGAATTAATATCCCTTTCTAATCCAGTTAAATTAATCAATAATAAATTAAAAGAGTATGGTACAACTGCATATCTGTCCAGAGCAGGCTGTTCATAACATATGAGTAGTGAGAGAGCTCACCAAGAGACCTATGACAACTGTGATGGAGTTACAAGCTACAGTGGACCAGATTGAAGAGTCTGTGAAGGCAACAACTGTTAGCTTGCTGCTTCATCAGTTGCAGCTTTATGGGATAGCAGCAAAGAGAAAGCCAATGTTAACAAAAATGTATATTACATCTGAGCTAGAGTTTGGTAGAAGACACATGGTAGACTCTGAAGTTGGCTGGAAGAAGGTTTTGTGTTACAGTGAGACAAAAATTGACCATCAGACTCAACGCCAAACACTAAAAATTCTCAAAAAGACACCATCCCAACTGTGACAAGAACGACAAACAAACTGTGATTGCCTTTACTACACTATTGGCACATAGACTTATCTTGCTAAACTGGAAGAATCCTAACTCTCCCCTTTTAAGTCAGTGGATAACTAATGTTATATATTATTTGAAATTGGAAAAAATAAAATTCTCACTTAGAAGATCTCTGCAGACATTTTTCAAAACCTGGCAGGATCTAATCAATAACATTCTAGAATAAGCTTTTAAAACACTGAGGAAGCAGATTCTCTCCCCATTTTCATTTTCTTCTCCATTTATCTATATTCACTTATTAACTTATCTATTTACTTATTTTTACTAGGTTTAAGTTTTATTTTGCTGCCCATGCTCTCTTTCTCAGGAGTGGGGGTTGATTTGTTTTCAGTCCTATTCTTGTAAAATTGATCTGTTTGTATAGAATGGTGTGTGATTTCAATAAAATCAATAACATTTAAAAAAAATAAATAAATAAATATGCAAATTGGATAGAGAACTTTGCATAAAGACTTAAAGTTGTCATGGCTGCCAAAGGTGCATCTACTAACTACTGACTGGAATTGTTGTGAGATCAGTTATTTTGTGTTTTTTATTTTTAATTAACTTAGACCACTTTGCAGAGATCTACTTTCACTTTGCCTCTAAAAAACTGGAGGGGCCGGTACCAGGCCAACAAGGGCTCAAAAAATCTTTTAAAACACCTTTCACCGCATCATACAGACAGACTACACCACACAGAGACACAAGCAATACTTTGTTTGAAGGCCACGGGTATCTACTATACACTTGTAGTGATCACATTGTTACAGTGTATACAATTGCATTTTAATTTGACATGAAATCACACGTGCTGTGTCATTCAACAAAATAAAAATATTTTTTATTATTTAGCCTGTTAATTATTCTGAACAAAGAATACCCAAGTGTTATACATCAATCAAAAGTTCTCAACCAGTAGATTTCAAACAATCCTTTAAGAGTCAATTCGACTGAATGCACATCCGCCACGGGCCAAAAACCAGAACCAACCATCACACCATTCGCCAGATTTTCACGTGTCTGCTGTGACAGATTAGGGTCTCCGTGACCCCTTGAACCCTCAGACTACACGTCAGACACCAGGTAAAAGTCCAAATATGAATATTTATTATAATAATAAAGTGCACAAAGCACCCTACACTCCACAATACTCATATAAATACATCAATAATCAATACAATAATCAATCCTCCTCTCCCAGACACGTTGCCACCCTTCCACCCAGCTCAGCTCAGTGTCTGGGCTTTCCCACAGTCCTTTTATACACCCTGACCCGGAAGTGTTTTCCATCTTACAGTCCATGTGATTTCTTATCACCTCCGGGTCAGATAAAAAGTCCTTCTTCACCCCGGGAGCACGTCGTTTCTTCCCGTCACGTGACCTTGACGTACTCCCGGGTTATAGGGCACATGCGAGCCTACAAGCCCCCTTACAGCGACGCCTGGTGGCCCCCAAGGTATCCAGCAGGGCTGCGTATAAAAACTACATAGTCCATGAGGCCCTGCTGGAACTCGGAGAACGTTCACGCTTTTGGGAGAGCTCCTCCTGGCGGCCTGGGGTTGAGAGCCGGAATCGAAAGCCGGCGATCCACCACACTGCGTATATAACTTCACAAAACAGCAGCAAAAATAAACAAATCAGATATCAGTACTTACAGCAGGTTCTGCTGAATAAAACGAGGCCTTATACGTGTCTCTGCATGAAAGCAGCATTGAGTATTCTGACACAATACAACAACATGGCTGAGGTGGTTGGCACCTACCATCTGGCATTTCTGGCAAGTGTGGTTCTTTCTGTGTGGAACATTATGTCGCAAACTTCTTGCCATTGGATATCTGAGACTTTGACATTTCCAACAACATCAAATATGGCCATGTTTGAAGAAAAACTGCTGCCCTGACATGCAAATCAACCTCTGATGCCATTTGGGAAAAAAATTATTTTCGGCGGTTGTCACAAAAAATAAAACAAGCTGAATAAAATAAGCCTAAGCACATTATCAAGTGATGATGTGTTAGTGAGATATTCACCATTAAAAAGCAGGTGGGAACATCAGGACTGGCATCAAGCAGTTGGGGTTTTTGTTTGGGATACTCTGGCTGAGTGGAATGTGCCATCGCAATTTTTATAATATTTTATAGCTGTGACTGAGATGTTCTAAACGATGTATAACATGCCCATGTTTGAAAAAAATAAATGTGCTAAAGGTGAACAAAATAAAAGAAAATGCCATTTATTTTTTATTTTTTTGGGGGGAGTGGGATGTGTGTGTGCATATACAAAAAGTATGTGTGTGTGTGTATATAAGAAATTATTTATATTTTATATAAGTATTTTCCATCCATCTATCCATTTCCCAACCCGCTGAATCCGAACACAGGGTCACGCGGGTCTGCTGGGGCCAATCCCAGCCAACACAGGGCACAAGGCAGGAACCAATCCTGGGCAGGGTGCCAACCCACCGCAGGACACACACAAACACACCCACACACCAACCACACACTAGGGCCAATTTAGAATCGCCAATCCACCTAACCTGCATGTCTGTGGACTGTGGGAGGAAACCGGAGCGCCCGGAGGAAACCCATGCAGACACGGGGAGAACATGCAAACTCCACGCAGGGAGGACCTGGGAAGCGAACCTGGGTCCCCAGGACTCCCAACTGCGAGGCAGCAGCGCTACCCACTGCGCCACTGTGCCGCTCCTATAAGTATTTTATTCTATATAAATTTTATATTATTTATATTTATATTTTGGCAATTCCTACCTGTAACAGTTCCGGAGGTGGGAGGGGTGCCCATGGTGCCAAATGCTGTAACTATTTCTTTGTGTTATCAACATGAAACTTTTCATAGAAACAGTTGGCATGTCTAGTAACACCGCAAAGGTAAAAAAAAAGCTCAACTGGCATTGCTTGAAACTGAAATATATTGTATTTTATGACACAAATTTGGAAAAATCACAATGTCCACCTATGTTTTTTTGCTATTTTGGCATCAGTTTTTGAGTAAAGGAATGATTAAATTTGACACAAAAACAGTGTCTATCAAATTTGAGAAGTTATATGTCAAGTTTTTTTGAGAAAAAATAGTGTCCTTTCTATATTTATTACATTATAAGACTTTATTGTGGTGTTCTCCTCTTAGGCGGAAATTGCTGAAAAATGCTCTCAGGGAGTCAAAAATAAAGTAGATTGTACATTAGGTATTTTACATATAATAAATAACATCTTTTAAATATATGTTTTTTTCTTTAGAGAATCTAGAATTTTCTTTTGTAGTATTCAGTAATTTCACTCAGTACTTCTGAGTTAGCTTATTTTTTCCAGTCAGATTTTAGAAAGATGCTGTGAATGATTAAATGAAACAAATTACAGTCATTTTATCTTGAACTTGCTCAATATCCTAATAAAATGCAAAATAAACTACTTTGTTTTAAAAGATTAAATGGTCATCACATTTGAGTAATACCAGTTGGAAATGTTAATGTATTCAAAGCATTTTATGAGCACATGGCAATAAAAATAATGGGGTCAATTGGAGCTATTGCAGTATATGTAAAATAGTTACATTATTCTTCAAGTTTGCAGGTGCAATGAAGTAGCAGCATGAACTGGAGAATAATGATTTTCTTTTCAATTTAAATGCAGCACTATTGCATTCATACTATAATTACACAGAATACTTGTGCATAATGGAGTTTCATCATAGAAAAGCCCCACATCTGTGGCATGCACTATTTGTCAATAGGACAGCTGTTTTTGGCCTTTCACTTATTAACTACAAATTTCCGTTTTTTTCCAACCATTTATTCATCAGTTAAGAATCATTGGCAGGTAAGATTACATACTTTTTAAGTGGGTTATTCAGTAAAGGGTGATTCTGCTCCAAAATGTAATATCATCTTTGATCTATAAGACCAAAGAACACATTATACATACATATAAGTATGTGAATCTATATATGCATATGCAGTGTGTGCACATATAAATATATAATTTTGTTCTTAAACAAAATAATAAGAAATAACAATATCTGATTCAAAGCATTTGGTTTCAGTACAGCAAATAACTTTGGTTTCGTTTTAGCTGTCTGCCAATATTCCTACAATAATGCTCAGAGGTGCACATAGTTTTCAAATTTGTCTTATTATGTAATATTATTTGTATAACTTCTTTTTTTATTTTATGGTGATTAAAAAAATGAACCAGTACGCTGCACATTAAGTTATAAGGTGGTTTTAATGTTCATTTCAGTAGATGGATCATTGAGGAGCAGTCCTATAGTGCCAGAAATAAACAGTGTTACACTTTGAAATTTTGCGCATAAGCCTGCTCAAAGGCACATTAGTTTCCCCCCCTAATGCTTTGATCCCACCAAATGCAGGACCTACGATAAATACAATAAATATGCAGGGCCATTCCTTACCCTAATCTCACTGAGTGATCATGTTCACATACTTTTAATTTTTAATCACCAAACAGCCCTCATCTGTGGACTTTTACCTCTACTAGAAGCAGTACGTTAAAGTGACTGCTGATGCAGTTCCTGGGCACTTGTCAAGGTGGCACTTCATTTATTTGTATCCTATGCTTTTAAAACATCCTTATAAATCTCTACCAATTAAGCCATTGAGTTACCTTATAGTGAGAAGAAGGTAAAGAATATTCCTGCCACGAAAGCTAGACTTAAATAACCGTAAGCAAATAATGCTCCTGTAAAAAGGAAGGAAAAACACACAAAATATTCTAAAACGCATGACAAAAAAGCAAAACCACGATAACATCTTTTTTACAGAGGAACCTTCTACCCCCAAATATTAATTATCATATGAAAAGAAGATAGCAGATGTACTTTAAAATAAATATTCAAAAAAGACATGTAGAGAAAATAAGAAGCTTTAAACTTTAGGTAGTGTAGTCACTGGTGTAAGAATTGATAATAATACATATGACATCAAATCAGGGGGATGCCAATAAATATTGGAAATGGAAGGATGAATTTGAACTTGGTTAATTAATTATCAGTTTTTTCTTCAGCAATAAATCAAATAATTTGGTTTCATTTACCTTATTTTTCTCTGTTGTAGTGGCAGGTCTCCTGCCTTTAGACTTATGTCAAGGTAACTGAAGTACATTCCTTTAACAAACAGAATAATACAATTTCTTGATAAACACAAGGATTACAGATATAAGATAACTGTACATACAGTATATGTTGACATGTAAGACTGGACTGAGACAGACAAATACGTAATATATAGAGGCTGGCTGTTTACTTTCTATTTACTGTTCCAGTTTATCTTGGCACAGATAAATAGTTTTATGATATCAAGTCTTGGTGATTTTCAATGTTGTGTGGAGTTGTTGCTTTGTTGCTGCTCTCTCTATGGTGGATTCTTCTTGTGTTGGAGTGCAGTCTGTCTCTTTCCTTCATGATCCTTGTTTGTGGTCTTCTGTGATGCTGCTTTCTCAGCTTGCTTTAGACTGTTAGGTCCATTGCTGTGCCATCATAGGAAAAAGCATTCTTTCTTGAACAAGAGTTCAGATGCTAAAGTTCCTTCCTTGAAATATTGGCTGTTTCCCAGCTTTTTCAGTTCACTGGCCCACAATGTGGCATGGCAGCGAGATTGTCAATTTCTGATCCACAAAGAGAAAGAGGTTATCAGTTTTCTGCACCCCAAACAGAAAAAGCCTCATCAGTTTGTAGTGTCAGAGAGCAGGTTTAGGGTGATTTTCTAGATTTCCACTCCCTGACAGAATCCCAGAGTGTATACTTTAAGATAATCCAACAGGTAGTTCAGTGAGAATGTCCAGAGAATATTCCCAATTGGATGAGTGTAAATAGTTTTATAGGAAAATATATTTCTCCAGATTGGATTAAAGTCACTTTTAATTACAATCAGTGTGTCTTCATAGAGAAGTTCTTCTGTCTATCAGACTTGTCATTCATTGATTCTTGCTTGAGCCCATTGCATGCCTTCTGGCTCAAGAAGCCAGCAGAGGGGCCTCTGGAGAGATGTCAGTGCAACTCTGATTTATGCCTTTGTTATCAGATGAAGTCCAGGCAGGTCCTGGTACAACCTGGAGTTCAGTCACTTAGTTTGAATATAAGTGGAGTGAGGAGCAGCTGGATGTTTGCATTCCTGTTAAATCTGCTTTCTTAACAGGCCATATGTGCCGCTAAAGCCTAGCAGAATAGGCATCATCACTTGTAACATCATTAAAGAGCTCATGCCTCAGAATTTGAAACTGAACACATTTAAACAAAAAAGGTTTCAAGATATCGTAGGTATGTATAGGTTATGTTTATAATTGAATTGGCACCAAGTCAATCTGGAGACCATAAAAAACATTGTGCATTTATTATACTGACTTTGGTATATCTCTAGTGTTTAAAGTGGGACAGTACTTTATCTAAATATGCATAATAATAAAGATTGCTATCATCACTGAAAATCATTTGTTGTTTGTGGCGTTTATTATGGAGCAATTCATTTTCTCAAAGTAAATTACTATATGATTATTTTGAAAAATAATGGCATTGGTTATTGAACTGGTTGAATGGAATTGGGAATTTTAGTTAAAATGCTACCAAGCTTCTGTTTGTTGCATTATCTTCCAGGACTGGAAACATAAATTGGTATAAATGAAACAATTAATAATAATAAGTTCAAAGTGGTCTGCAAAAATGATAAAACAATTTTCATTAAAATTATATAAACATGCATTATATGCACTAAATATGCACAGATAAAGCTGTGAACATTAACAATTGTGATGGTTCTCTGTCATCTAGAAAACACAATTTTACAACACCACCTCTTGAAATGCATTGCGTGATTTGCTGAAGAATGCATTTATATTATTTTGTTCTTCCAAAAAAGACATATTTGAATGCATTTTTTTCACAAATAAAAATGTCTAACCTGACACACTGTAAACATTCACTTTTTAAATTAAATAATGCATTCAAGCCTTATTGATGGTGTTCTACACAACTCCTAAACTGTAATCCCTAGTGAATACCTCCATACAGGTGAATGTCAAGTAGTAACTGGGAGTGCTGTGTAGCATAAATCAAAAACTCAACTTCTTCTTCTTCTTTCAGCTGCTCCCATTAGGGGTTGCCACAGCGGATCATCTTCTTCCATATCTTTCTGTCCTCTGCATCTTGTTCTGTTACACACATCAGCTGCGTGTCCTCTCTCACCACATCCATAAACCTTCACTTAGGCCTTCCTCTTTTCCTCTTCCCTGGCAGTTCTATCCTTAGCATCCTTCTCCCAATATACCCAGCATCTCTCCTCTGCTCATGCCCAAACCAACGCAATCTCGCCTCTCTGACTTTGTCTCCCAACTGTCCAACTGAGCTGATCCTCTAATGTACTCATTTGTCACACCCAGTGCAAATCTTAGCAACTTTAACTCTGCTTCCTCCAGCTCTGTCTCCTGTTTTCTGGTCAGTGCCACCATCTCCAACCCATATAACATAGCTGGTCTCACTACCATCCTGTAAACCTTCCATTTCACTCTTGCTGATACCCGTCTGTCACAAATTACTCCTGACACTCTTTCCACCCATTCCACCCTGCATGTACTCTCTTTTTCACCTCTCTTCCACAATCCCCATTACTCTGTACTGTTGATCCCAAGTATTTAAACTCACCCACCTTTGCCAACTCTACTCCCTGCATGCTCACCATTCCACTGACCTCCCTCTCATTTACGCACATGTATTCTGTCTTGTTCCTACTGACCTTCATTCCTCTCCTCTCTAGAGTATATCTCCACCTCTCCAAGGTCTCCTCAACCTGCTCCCTACTATCACTACAGATCATAGTGTCATCAGCAAATATCATAGTCCACGGGGAACCGTGTCTAATCTCGTCTGTCAACCTGTCCATCACCATTGCAATTAAGAAAGGGCTCAGAGCCAATCCCTGATGTAATCTCACCTCCAACTTGAATGCATCCATCACTCCTACCGCAGACCTCACCACTGTCACACTTCCTTCGTACATATCCTGTACAACTCTTTTCTGCCACTCCCAACTTCCTCATACAATACCATAGCTCCTCTCGAGGCACCCTGTCAAATGCTTCCTTCAGGTCCACAAAGACGCAATGCAACTCCTTCTGTCCTTCTCTACACTTCTCCATCAATATCCTCAGAGCAAACATTGCATCTCTGCTGCTTTTTCTTGGCATGAAACCATACTGCTGCTCACTAATAATCACCTCACTTCTTAACCTAGCTTCCACTACTCTTTCCCATAACTTCATGCTGTGGCTCATCAATTTTATTCCCCTGTAGTTACTGCAGTCCTGCACATCCCCCTTACTCTTAAATATCGGCACCAGTACACTTCTTCTCCACTCCTCAGGCATCCTCCCACTTTCCAAGATTCCATTAAACAATCTGATTAAAAACTCCACTGCCATCTCTCCTAAACCCCTCCATGCTTCCATAAGTTTGTCATCTGGACCAACAGCCTTTCCATTTTTCATCCTCTTCATAGCTGTCCTTACTTCCTAATTCGTTGCACTTCCTGATTCACTATCTCCACATCATCCAACCTCTTCTCTCTCTCATTCTCTTCATTCATCAGCCTCTCAAAATACTCTTCCATCTGCTCAACACACTCTCCTCGCTTGTGAGTACGTTTCCATCTTTATCCTTTACCACCCTAACCTGCTGCACATCTTTCCCAGCTCGGTCCCTCTGTCTAGCCAATCGGTACAGGGCCTTTTCTCCCTCCTTTGTGTCCAACCTCTCATACAACTCATCATACGCCTTTTCTTTAGCATTCACCACCCCTCTCTTCACCTTGTGCCTTATCTCCTTGTACTCTTGTCTACTTTCTGCATCTTTCTGACTATCCCACTTCTTCTTTGCCATCCTCTTCCTCTGTATACTCTCCTGTATTTCCTCATTCCACCACCAGGTTTCCTTTTCCTCCTTACTTTTTCCAGATGTCACGCCAAGCACCCTTCTTGCTGTTACCCTTACTACATCTGCTGTAGTTTCCCAGCTGTCTGGTAACTCTTCACTGCCACCCAGTGCCTGTCTCACCTTCTCCCTAAACTCAACCTTGCAGTCTTCCTTTTTCAACTTCCACCATTTGATCCTTGGCTCTGCCCTCACTCTCTTCCTCTTCTTGATCTCCAATGTTATTTTACTGACCACCATCCTATGCTGCTTAACTACACTTTCCCCTGCCACCACTTTGCTGTCTTCAATCTCCTTCAGATCAACTCTTCTGCATAGGATGTAATCTACCTGTGTGCATCTTCCTCCACTCTTGTATGTAACCCTATGTTCCTCCCTCTTCTTAAAATACGTATTCACCACAGCCATGTCCATCCTTTTGGCAAAATCCACTATCCTCTGACCTTCTTCATTCTTCTCCTTGACTCCATACCTACCCATCACCTCCTCGTCTCCACTGTTCCCTTCACCAACATGCCCATTGAAATCCGCTCCAATCACCTCTTTCTGTCCTTTAAGGTACACTGTTCATCACTTCATCCAACTCACTCCAAAAATCTTCTTTCTCACCCATCGCACATCCAACTTGCGGTGCATATGCACTAACAACATTCATCATCACACCTCATAATCATTACTCTTCCTGACATCAAAAACTGGAATCAAAAACTCAACAAGTGTACTAAAAAGCGGCAAATAGTAAAATTATCAGCACAGCTATTTCCTTTATATCTACTGTGGAGGTTTGTATGAAAATGTCCATCACTTATGTTTGATGTAATCAATGTACAAATAACGCTTCTGTGGAATTCTTGGTTGTAATGGAAAAAATACAAGCTTACCTGTCAGCCTCTTTGTGGTTTATGGCATTAGTAAATAGTGACAATCTGAGGGCTCTGGACTCCCAATCTAACAGCATAAAGGACTCATAAAAAGAGACACTCACAAAAAAAAAAAAATTAAGGTAGGTTCGCACTGATGTTATATTACAGTTGTGGTTTACCTGTGACTGACAATTAAAATTCTGTACTAGTGTTCAGTAGGCCTGTTTAGATTTTATATGTTTAACCAGAGGTGGGTAGAGTAGCCAAAAATTGTACTCAAGTAAGAGTAACGTTACTCCAAAATAATATTACTAGAAGTAAAAAGTAGTCATCCAAAAAATTACTCAAGTAAGAGTAAAAAAGTATTTGGGGAAAAGACTACTCAAGTACTGAGTAACTGTTTGATCATAATAAATGATTTATTTTTTAGAAATGTTGTAATAAGACAGACAAAAATATAAAATAATGTGCAAATTCTGCTATTTCCAAATAATAAAATAAAAAATGAGTAAAAATAAATAACATCGTTACAAAATAAAGTTGCACAAATAACACAAAGTTCCAAATCTCAGTTTTTCACAACAAAGCTTTTGAAGCCAATACCTACAGTAGGTAACATGTATGTTTGAACAGTGCAGACTACTTACAGTGACAAGATATACTGTACACTGACAGTATAATACTGCATATTCACTTGCCCTCCAAATAGCACAGATGATAGAAAATAACATTAGAACAAGGCAGCTTGTGCACATACAAGAAGTCTCAATTTACCTTGACTGTCTGTGTCTGTGCATGTTTAGTTAAAACGTGCTTGTTCTTCACTCAGTGAAGTGATGGTTAAGCTTCAGCAAGAGTTGGCTCTAATTTTTCATGTATTCTTTCTTTCCCTGTTCAATGTTTGTGAGGAGTTTGTGCCGCTATGCTGCCACAGTTTGCGTGTGGTCATGTGACTGCATGGCTATGTCTGATTGGTGAAATGGAGTCTTATGATTATCGTTGCAAGTCTGATTGGTGAAACAGTCATACAGGAGATCCACTGGTGGCTTCTCTCTGGCAAAAATATAACGTATATAATGGAAAAAAAGTAACGATTCGAGTGTTGCCCAATATAGCGGAGTAAGAGTAGCGTTTCTTCTTCACAAATGTACTCCAAGTAAAAGTAAAAAGTATGGTGCAGTAAAACTACTCTTAGAAGTACAATTTTTTTTAAAAGTTGCTCAAGTAAATGTAACGGAGTAAATGTAACCTGTTACTACCCACCTCTGTGTTTAACATTTAACTCCCGACTGTCACATAAAGAAATACATACAGTATACTGTGAACACGCTGAACACAGCCCCAAGGGTATGTGGCCACTCCTCTGTAACCCTCTCTTAAACAGTGATTCAATGAGAAACAAACACAGTTCTTCTTCTCCTCTTTGCTGGATCAGCTGTAAGCCTGCTGCTGCCGTGCTGTGTGATTTGCATCTTGCGCTGGGCTTTAAATAGTTATAAGTCCGCACCACAGCTGTCCTTTTGTCTCACTGCCTTGTCTCTTTTCCCCAGACATCCTCTGCTGCAGCTGGGGCTCCTCCTCCCGAGCTACGCACCTTTGAAGAGGAAGATTTTGTGTTCTTTTGATCAAGAGACAGAGCTGTGGTTACCAGTTTGAAACTGAGCCGGATTGTTCTGGCTGTTTTCTAATAAAGTTTCTCTCTGGAAACCCCTGAGTGTATCTATGCAACTTTGTGTTCTCGCCGCTCAACACGTTCCGCTTCCTCCAGACCCAGAAGACCTGCCTCCAATTCCTGCTGTTCCTCCAAAGGACCTGATGGCGAAGATGGGTCCTTTTCACAACCCTGTGATGTTCCTGCTTGCTTTTGAACACTGGGCGACTTTGATGCACTGGGATAGACGTACTGGGCTTCCATCATCGTCCCATATTTGTCCAGGGATGCCCTGCTTGCATTGCGAAATGTTCCTCCCGATAGGCTTGGTGATTATGATTACTTGAAACAGCAAGTTCTTCTTCGTACTACTACGAGCTCCCTGACTAATGGGTCTGCGCTTCGCCAATGGAAACTGGACCCTGATGGCCCTATCCATGCTCAGTTTCAGGATTTACTTCATCAAGTTTAGAGTTGGTTCCAGGGGGATCCAATCGAGCGCATTGTGGAAAAAGTAGCCACTGACGTGGTGTTAGCAGGAATTGCTGAAGATTAATTTCTTTGGCACAATGTTGACTCACTGTTCATCTTGGCCAAATGATTGGAAGGCTCACAAGCTGCTTGGAGACAGGTTGGTGCATTTGGTCCACCCACCACTCACTCTCAACCTGCCAGACCTCATTCCCAGAGCGATCGTTGCCCTTTGGTGCCTCAACTGCGGCCTCAGGGCCTTGAACATCCAGTTTCCTTGGATGGACCACCCAGGGCTCCCGTCATTGCTTATGTGACCACACATGGAGAGGCTCCTGGATGTAGACAACGCCGTAGGTATTTCAGCAGAGGTGAAGAGCACAGATGCTTCCAATGTGATCAGATTGGCCACCTCGCCAGAAAATCTCACCTCTCCCCTGCTCAGTCCATGGAGGTCAGCTTAATCGAGGTGTGTTGCTCCCAGGTACCATCTACTTCAATAAAAAAGGATGGTTTCAGGATCTCAGTGACGTTAGCTGGCCGCGAGATCCCTGCCTTGTTGGACTTGGGTAGTGACCTCTGTATTGTAAGACGAAACTGCCTTGGCAGTACTTCCCCATCTGGTACTGAGACTGTGAACATACGCTGTGTACATGGGGATGTTAAGGACTACGAAACAGTGCTGTTTCTTTTGAAATATAAGGGTCAGAACTTTAAAGTTTGGTCTGCCATTTCGGATTCCTGCTTCTAGCTCTTGGTGCTTGGGAGGAGGAATGCCCTTTTCCCTAGGGTCTTGGCCGAATTTGGGGTGTCAGCACTAGAACCCCCTGTCATCATGAATGAAGGAGGAGGAGCTTGTGGTTGTTGGAGAAGGCCTCGAGACCCACTTGGACATATTTGGAATTCAGGCTTCGCACATTATATACTTAATGTCTACATTTTGTCAATTATTACTAAAACATGAAAAACGTTTCTGTTTTAACAATGTGTTTACATAGATCGTTGTAGACACGGAACGCACATGAAATGCATGTGTTCCAAATAACGTTAAAGTATTTATAAAAGGTGTCATTTTGCTTGACTTCTCACTCTATACAACTCCAAGCAACCTGACACACAGGTAAACAGATTTGAGCTGAGAAAACTGTGCGGCGGTGGGGGATGTGATAGCAGGCTGCTTGCTGCTTATCAACACATTTACAGGACAAAAGACGCTGATGGAGAAGTGTGAAGCGATTTAAGTTTGGACTGATCTACTAGTTGTTTCGTAGGCTCTAGTAATTCTAGTGTTAATAAGCTTGCTATCATGTGTAGCACAGGACTGTACTATTTAACAGGTGCTCTAAAGGTTTAAAGGGGATAAATAGCGATAGATTATATTGCAGAGCTGCACATGAGATAGGAAGCTGAGACCAGGTTTATAAGGAAAAGTAATTTTATTGCTGAGCAGGCATAAACAGTCTCAAGGCTTTATTCAAAACAGTAGATTTTCTTCAGCACAGAAGCACAAAGGTTATGTGGGCAATTGTCATGCTTTAGCACCCTTCTTCAATTTAAAAGAACAAAAAGCCTTCTTCATCGAGCAGGTTCAGTGCATCTGAATCCCCTGGAGGTGAGTGGACAAGAGAGTAAGGAAACGGTCAGGTCAGATGTTGGTTTTAAGTGTTGTAAACATTGTGCAACATGCATATTACATGGAAAGTCTGCAAACCTGCAGCTAATCCTGCAGAGGGCCAGCTAAGGCAGAACTCGTATCTGATTGCATTGCATTAGCATTTTTATCATCCCTCTTTAAGAAGGGGGATCGGAGGGTGTGTTCCAACTACAGAGGGATCACACTCCTCAGCCTCCCTGGAAAAGTCTATTCAGGGGTCCTGGAGAGGAGGGTCCGTCGGATAGTCGAGCCTCGGATTCAGGAGGAACAGTGTGGTTTTCGTCCTGGTCGCGGAACAGTGGACCAGCTCTATACCCTTAGCAGGGTCCTGGTGGGTGCATGGGAGTTTGCCCAACCAGTCTACATGTGTTTTGTGGACTTAGAAAAGGCATTCGACCGTGTCCCTCGGGGAATCCTGTGGGGGGTACTCCGAGAGTATGGGGTACCGGCCCCCCTGATAAGGGCTGTTCAGTCCCTGTACGATCGGTGCCAGAGCTTGGTCCGCATTGCCGGCAGTAAGTCGAACCCGTTTCCAGTGAGAGTTGGACTCCGCCAGGGCTGCCCTTTGTCACCGATTCTGTTCATAACTTTTATGGACAGAATTTCTAGGCGCAGCCAGGGTGTTGAGGGGGTCCGGTTTGGTGGGCTCAGGATTGGGTCACTGCTTTTTGCAGATGATGTTGTCCTGTTTGCTTCATCAGGCCGTGATCTTCAGCTCTCTCTGGATCGGTTCGCAGCCGAGTGTGAAGCGGCTGGGATGAGAATCAGCACCTCCAAATCCGAGACCATGGTCCTCAGCCGGAAAAGGGTGGAGTGCCCTCTCAGGGTTGGTAGCGAGATCCTGCCCCAAGTGGAGGAGTTCAAGTATCTCGGGGTCTTGTTCACGAGTGAGGGAAGAATGGAGCGTGAGATCGACAGGCGGATCGGTGCGGCATCCGCAGTAATGCGGGCATTGCATCGGTCTGTCGTGGTGAAAAAGGAGCTGAGCCGCAAGGCGAAGCTCTCAATTTACCAGTCGATCTATGTTCCTACCCTCACCTATGGTCATGAGCTATGGGTAGTGACCGAAAGAACGAGATCGCGAATACAAGCGGCTGAAATGAGTTTCCTCCGCAGGGTGTCTGGGCTTTCCCTTAAAGATAGGGTGAGAAGCTCAGTCATCCGGGAGGGGCTCAGAGTAGAGCCGCTGCTCCTCCGCATCGAGAGGAGTCAGATGAGGTGGCTCGGGCATCTGATCAGGATGCCTCCTGGACGCCTCCCTGGTGAGGTGTTCCGGGCACGTCCAACCAGGAGGAGGCCCCGGGGAAGACCCAGGACACGCTGGAGGGACTATGTCTCTCGACTGGCCTGGGAACGCCTTGGGATTCTCCCGGAAGAGCTAGAAGAAGTGGCCGGGGAGAGGGAAGTCTGGGCATCTCTGCTCAAGCTGCTGCCCCCGCGACCCGACCTCGGATAAGCGGGAGACAATGGATGGATGGATGGATGGATGGATGGATGGATGGATCATGGCTCCGCAATCCGTACTAGCCCCTACTTTCTCTGCTGTTCTTTTTCCGGTCTTCTGTTGTGGCGATCTGTGCCACCAACACCTGATCAAGGCACCATGCAGTCCCTACATTGACCATCATCATCAAATTCTTCCACGTGAAACCTGAAAATCATTAGGACTGATTTAGATTATTTATGTTAGGTAGAATGCCCAGTGAGGGCTGGGATTTCTTGTGGCCTCAGAAACCCTGCAGATTTTATTTTTTATCCAGCCCTCTGGAGTTTTTTTTTGTTTGTTTTTTTCTGACTTCCCGGCCATCAGACCTTACTTTATTCTTTTTTATTTAGTGTTACATAATCTTATTTTTATTTTTCGAAGGGCAGTTGTGTTGCAGAGCAGCTTTGGAGCTCTTTTTGTGTGACTATTGCCACCATCACAGATGGCAAATTGGTGGCATCACAGGTCACAGTATGCATACAGTATAGTGTGGCTGCACTTCCGTTTGTAGTCTACTCTGGATAATCCTAGCATATGATTCCCAGGATAAGACAATCATCGAAGACAACGAGACATTCACTCACACACGTGCCTGCAAGTGTGTGCCCAAATGACAGGTATTCACTCTTATTGGTATTACCCTGAACTAAGTAAATTATACACAGTTCTATTACTGTATAAACATACGAGTCACCTAAAAATTGCTCCTCATCTTTCTTCTGTAGCACTGAAAGATTACCTCTCTATTGGTATTTTTAAACCTTTAGGCATGCAAACAATTTTCTGTTTTGCCTTCGACCTGGGGACCTGGGTTCGCTTCCCGGGTCGTCCCTGCGTGGAGTTTGCATGTTCTCCCCGTGTCTGCATGGGTTTCCTCCGGGTGCTCCGGTTTCCTCCCACAGTCCAAAGACATGCAGGTTAGGTGGATTGGTGATTCTAAATTGGCCCTAGTGTGTGCTTGGTGTGTGGGTGTGTTTGTGTGTGTCCTGTGGTGGGTTGGCACCCTGCCCGGGATTGGTTCCTGCCTTGTGCCCTGTGTTGGCTGGGATTGGCACCAGCAGACCCCCGTGACCCTGTGTTTGGATTCAGCGGGTTGGAAAATGGATGGATGGATGGATGTTTTGCCTTCAGAAGTGGCTGTCAAAACAATTAAAAAGATAAATATATAAAATACACAAATTGAAACGGCCTCACTCAAGGTAAATTTAAAAGAGCTAAATAATCCTTAATTGAAATCAAACAGAAACTGAATTAGACGATTCTAACAGATAAGAAAAACTGACCATTTTATCTGTGACCTCAAGCCAACTGATATTGTGACAAAACAGCCCTCTGATGTGACCACACTCTTTACATGAAGCTACAGTGTCACAATCATCTTCTATCTTCATGTCATGCATGCACATCAGTGGATCACTCTCCGGGCTCCTCTGAGGTACCGCCACTTGATGAGAGAGGGTGTTGGTGCTAATCATGTCCTTTTCAGTTCCTTCAACTGTGCCAAGAAAATGCCTAGTGAGAGCAACTGACTCCACCCCTTCTGTTCTCCCACCTATAACTCACAAGGCTGTCGGAAGGAGGTATCACTGTGAGAGTAGAGCACACCTCAGGATAGAGTCCCTTTATTGTGACTTCCCAAAGGAACATTACAGCAAACCATAAACAGCTCATTATTTTGCCTGACTTGTTTTTAATCACAAAACAACTGTTTTACTTTAAGTTTGCTTTTGAATTGAACGGGGATGACCGGGTTGGTGCCCCAACATTTATCACTTGGACTTGTCATTCCTTATTCAACCTCAATGGAAAGAAGCACATTGTCACAAACACAGTAGGTCTCACTACAAGTCTGAGACCAATCTGTGCAATATAGCATAACAACAACATAAAGCACTATTATTGCTAGTTGTGTTTTTAATTGGTGATCACAATAAACAGTAATTCATCAATACTGTCACCTGAAAATTAAATTTAAAAAAGTCCCACAAATGTATTTATCTTATCAAACAAAAATATTAAATATATTTCCAGATACAGCATAGAGAGCATATTACAGGTCTTAGCGAAAGAAAAAACATGGGGAAAGACAAGGGTGTGACTTTGCTAACATACAGTATGCTCTGTTTGTCCTCTTAGAGTTGAAAAGAAATTCCTGGAGGTCAACTGATATCACTTCAAGCTCCATCCCTTCTGTTCTCCTGGGTATTTAAGTCTTCCTCCATCCAGAAATCGACATTCACTCTAGGACCTGCTTCAGACTAGGAAGAATCTCTTCCAGTTGAAGCCTTTTTCACACTCAGCAATTAGCAATACTTTTGTCTACACACATTTCATGCCCTTGTTTTAACGTCCAGAAAACTTTTATTACTATCGAGGGACCCCAAAGCTCATTTTGACTTTGTCCTCATCTGTTCACAACATCTAATTCTAAAATGCATTATAAAATGTCTTCTTTTTTAGCACTTTAGCTACTGAATTGAAGTTCCTGATTGGCCAATCACCAATAGTGGCTACTACAACCTTGCACACAGTAACCTCATTTTCACTGTAACTTGAAGCTTTACCAGGAAAATTGTTTATAATCTTAAAATTAAGATTAAGGGAAAACTGTTGAGGGGATAAGTACATACCAGTGAGCATACTTTAATAAAGCTTATAGCTTAACTATCAACACAGTTTTTTACATAATGCTATAAATGACCTTGCAGTTTTAATACTTTCAGAATGTGATAGTTAAATATTACAATTATAATATAATTTATGAAGTAGCAGGGACACTGTATCATACACCTTATTAGATAAATGATCTAAAATACACAAAACACTGCAAAAATGCTGTTGATACACCTTTCGATACTTAAGGTATCATCTATACATATAAAAGGCAAAGCCTCACTGACTCATAACTAATTCTCCCACTTTCCATATTGGTGGGAAGCTGAAATTTCCTGTGCTCATTCCTTGCAGTGTACTTACAAAAGTTAGGTATGTTTCATGATCTATTGCAACGCCCAAGCGGGGGAAACGGATGTACACCCTAAACTGTATATATAGATATTACTCACTATTTCTGCAACTTCCAATATACGTAGAATGCCCACATTTCCCATGCTCATCCTTTACACTGCACTTAAAAACGTTAAGTATGTTTCATTTCGTGCTGTGCCTCATAACGATCTTTTGAAAATAACGTCTTCTTTTTGGCAGTTCTCACCATGAGGAACTTTCGGAAATTACCTCTTCTTTTTGCAGTTTCATTCCTTATTTCCATTAACAGAGGTTTTATTTCACAGCAGAGATGCACAAGGGCTGCCCCTGGTCCCCCTTCCTTTTTCCACACGTAGTTGGCTCCCTGCCTATATACATTAACAACATCCCGCGATCATAAACCTCCTCACCCGTTTCCTTACTTTCCTCAGCTGTTAGTTGTGCTGACTGCTCCTTTCTTCTTTACTCCACTGCTTCAAGCCTGTTATTGTTCGCCTTGCTTCATGTCTTCCTACTGGTGACTCCTACCTTTTCGTTTACTCTACTGCTTTACTACGAAACTAACAACCACCAAAACTTTGTTAACAGCACCAGGCTTCAGATCAAATCTCTGCACAAGAACCTCATTGAGGCAACTGTCTTCGCTGGAACTGGCTCAGGGGAGACTGTATTTATTCCTCGCATCCCTCTCATACCCTCTGACCTCCCATTCCAATTCAAACACCTCCAATTTCAGTAAGGTCTGCTTCACTTCAAAGATCGGCATTGATTTGACACAAGATTGCTTCTCACATGGCCAACTGTACGTTGCATGCTCAAGAGTAAGTTCAGCAGACAGCTTGGTCGTTTTACAGCCCGAGTGCAGAACTGCAAACATCATTTACAAAGAGATCCTTACATCCTAAAAATGTGCATTTCTCATATACATTTACAATCATCAAATTCACTCTCAATACTAAAATAAGCCTACAATAATTACATTGACAATCATGTTACATTATTTTTAAAATGTTTCCTATTGTTTTTCATAACTTCTTTAACACACTACTTCTCCGCTGCGAAGCACGGGTATTTTGCTAGTACTTTATAAACCAGATGTCTTCTCCAGTAATAGCATGTAATGAGGTAATTTTATTCTGGTTATTAAATATTTTATGAAAGATTAGGTTAATTTGCTTTTCTTTTATTGAATTGTCTACAATGTAGCTTCACAACATTCCCGTAGGGTACCATTTTGATGTGGCTAAACTCAGGGATAAAATACTCTGTTGGTTTCTTAACATTGAGTTATTACAACATATTGAGTTATGAATTGTTAATATGACAACATTGCCACACACCAATAAGTTGGGTGTGTCCATTTATTTATTTGTTTATTCATTTTTCAGACTCTCTCCAATTAGAATAAGACTGTAATGCCTTAGTTTGGCTAATTAATCTGTAATAAAATCACAATAAGAAAGTCAATTCATTTAGGGCAAGCCACTTGTGATAGGTCAGTGAACACAAGAAAATCTTTTCTATTTTATCGCTCATTAGAGTTATTTCCACCTATTAGTCTATTTACAGCACATGTTTTTCTTATTAGGGTTTGTGAGGAATGTTATCATATCTCTCTGGAACAAGTGCAAAGAAGTAATCAGCCTAAGGTGGGGTGTTTGTGTCTTGGAACCATGTATGGGAGCATAAAATTCAGTGGTGGGCAGTAAGTAAATAATTACCTGGCTCCATTACTGTTAAAAATAAATAAGTGAATGGGTTTGCCAGTGAAGGAGAAATAAAGTTTACTAATTAATTTTGGGTACATAAGCACAAGCTGGCAAGCATCAATGCTAGGAGGATGTATAATGAACATGTTTAAAATGCAAGATGTTTGAATGGTCACAGTATTTATATTTATGTTGGGTTAGAAAAAAAGGAAGTGGTAAAGAGAGTTTCCTAGGGTAGCAGGCTCAATGGAAAGTCTAGTAATAAAGATGAGGTTGTGAGGTTTCTGAACTCTTTGGGGACCCCCCCAACGGGACAACACAGTGAAGTGCGATTGCTACGTTTGTGGAGGGCTGCTTGTCCATCACCAAGGCAATTGCAGGTTCCTAGGGCTGCAGGATAGCGTCATGGAAACAACTATGAGGTGATCGCGGTCACGTTATAAGTGCATGTCGCCAATGGGTGATGCAAGGAACATTATACATGCAGGGAACAGTATAACTTGGCCAGTGACCTTGCCCTGACCTTGCCCATTTGCTTTGTCTGTTTATAGGAGAATGGTAAATCCCACTACAATAAATAACTATGCTGTTCTGGTTTCAAGATGAATAAAGTTGGTTTTGCTAAAGTACTGAGACTCAGCCTCATGTTTTGGGGTTCAAGACAGTGACTCACACATCACCAAATAAAAACACTTTAAACAAGTAGCTTAAAGTGATACAGCAGTAGAAGACAGAAAGCATTTAGAAGTCACAGCACCTTAAACAGTTAATTCAGGGGCAATGAATGTCACTCAAAAATACAGAAAATAATAATAAGGCAAGTACAATGAATTTCTGTATGGTGTTGGAGTTTTAAGAATTTGGCTTCAATGAAGCCTGCATCCAGAATTCTTACACATGTGGGAGATGCCAGTTCATCCATCATCTCAAGCCTACGGTTGCTAAATTTGAGGAGGAGCTGGCTAGCCTGTGTTGCACTAAAGAATTGGTAGATCTTGCTCATCTTTAGGGAGATAGTGTTCACTCCCAAAGTGCCTTGGGAAGAAGTTGGGTCAAAGTTGGACACAATCACAAGGCAAGAGGTGCACATAGTACAGGGGCATCAACCCCAGAGTGTGAGGTTTCTAATCATTTTCAAGACCTTGTGAAGCTGCTTAGTGAGTCTGACAACGTAGGTGGCAAGTCACCTCAAAAACCAGTCCCCAGAAAAACTGATGTAGTAATTGTGGTGGACTCATTCATTAGGGGAATCTGGTTTGCTCAAGTGATGTCTTGTATGGTGTGTTGCCTTCTGGTTGCACAGGTAGGAGACCTCCTTCGAATGGTGGATAGGCTCATGGCCGGATCATGATTGGATTCAGTTCTAAATGTACCTGTTGGAACAAATGATATTCATAAGGGCAGGCTGTCACTTCTGCAAAGGTAATTTAACAAGTTTAGAGCTAACTGGAGGAGCAGAAAAACTGACAAGGTAGTCTTTTCTAAAGTTCTGCCTGTGACACATGCCAGTCCAAGTAAGACTAAGGAGATTAGAAAGCATAAGGTGTGTCTCAAATCTTGCTGTAGGATAGAAGGGAACCGGTTTATGTCAATGTTAATTTATTTATATAGCACATTTAAAACAACATAGAAATGCTGTGGCCAAAGTGCTTTACAATAAAAGAAGAAAAAAGTTTACAATTAACATAAATAACATAAATAGAAATAAAATGAATGAACATAAAATAAATAATAAATAGAAGTAAGATTACATAATCACAATGAGAAAACCATCAGTATTACTGAAGGTCACGGAAAGCAAGTGAATAAAAATTAGTCTTTAATTTTGTTTTGAACAGTTCAATTGTAGATGACTCCTTTATAAGATGAGGTAAACAGTTCCACAGGGTAGGAGCAGCAGCTGCAAAAGCCCTATCCCCCTTAGTTTGACACTTGATACGAGGGACAACAAGAGACAACTGACCAGAAGATCTAAGCACTCTAGATGGCTGGTGTAAAGCACACAATTCAGATAAATAGGCAGGAGCAAGCCCATGTAAAGACTTAAAAACTATCAACAAGATTTTAAAATCAATTCGAAAACTGACAGGCAGCCAGTGTAAAGAAGCTAATATTGGAGAAACAGAATCAGACTTTCTTGCCCCAACCAGAAAGCAAGCGGCAGCATTCCGGACCAACTGTAACCTGCATATCAGGGATTTGCTAATCCCAGAATACAGCGAGTTGCAGTAATCAAGGCGAGAAAAGATAAAAGCATGAGTAGGTTTCTCAAGATCCCTAGAAGATAAAAAAGGCTTTATCTTACCTAAAAGACGAAGCTGGAAAAAGCAACTCCTGACTACAGAATTAATCTGTTTCTCAAAAGAGAGGTTACTGTCAAAGATAACACCAAGATTGTGGAGTTGAGGTTTGCAAAAGACAGAGAAAGAGCAGAGAAGTCCAAGACCAATTTGGGCTTTAGCTGATGGACCCACTATAAGTACCTCCATTTTATTTTGATTCAGATCAAGAAAATTATTATCCATCCAGGATCTTAGTTCAAAAAGACAGTTGTGCAGTTGATTCATTGCAGAGTTGCAGTCGGGAATATAAACCCATGTATCATCAGCATAGCAGTGAAAAGAAATTTCCTAAAAATAGCTCCAATAGGGTGAAGGTATATAGAGAATAAAATAGGACCCAAAATGGATCCCTGAGGAACACCACATTTAAGAGGAGCAGTAGACGAAAAAGAGGAATTTAAAGTCACTGAAAAGTGTCTACCAATTACATATGACCTGAACCAGTTAAGAGCAGCCCCTTTAAGCCCAACAAGATGTTCAAGCCACAACAGCAATATCTCATGGTCAATAGTGTCAAAGGCAGTGGACAGGTCAAGGAGGACAAGGACTGCAGTGCCACCTGAGTCAGTAATAATAGAGATGTCATTGAATACTTTCAGGAGGGCCGTCTCAACACCATGATAATGCCTAAAGCCTGATTGTTAGATCTCAAATAAATTATTGGAGTTAAGGTGATCAACCAATTGATTATAAATAATTCTTTCTAATATTTTAGCCAGAAATGGCATTTGGGAAATCGAGCGAAAATTGGCTAAAACTCCAGGATCTAATTCTGCCTTTTTTAGACAGGGACGCACTGCAGCATGTTTAAAAAATGAGGGCACAACCCCCTCACTAATAGAATCATTGATAATGGCTAGTAAAGGTGGACCCAAACATCAAAGGCTTCCACTAAGAGGAGTAGTGGTACAATATCCAGAGGACTGAGAGTAGGTTTAAGGGTGTCAATAGTACTTTTTACTGTGAAAGTGAGACAAGATCAAAAGATTCCAAGACAATGCCATGATTAACAGTAGGAAGTTCATAGCCAGTTGGAACAATACCACAGCGGATTGCATCAATTTTACTGACAAAAAATGAAAGAAACTGCTCACATGAAAGAACAGTACTATTTAATCCCGTCACAGAATGAGGGTGAATGGTCGCATTAATTGAATTAAATAAGACCCTAGAAGTCTTAGAATGACGGGATACTAAATCAGCGAAGAAAACATGTTTAGCTTTCATAACTACAACCTGGAAGTTGAACAGAGAAGTCCTAAAAATCTGTTTAGAAATAATCAGTCCATCTTTTTTCCAACAGCGTTCCGCAGTTCGACAGGCACGGCGTAGCGATCATGTAGTTTCATTTAGCCAGGGAGCAAGTCTTCTCTTATCACAGCGTATCTTGAGCGGAACAATTGAGTCTAAAACTGTTTTACAAGAAGAATTAAATTCTAAAACAGAATCATCGATACCAACATATTGGACATGCACATCAAGACTAGAGAATATGGTTTTCAAATCTGATATAATAGAAGAATTTAAAAAGTGAGAACAGCGTGGAGCACAACTAGTAGTAGGAACATCAACAGTAATATTCAAATCCATCATTATAGAAAAGTGATCAGTAAAAGAAACATCACATAAATCAGTATTATTAACTGAAATATCACGTGTAAGAATGAGATCAAGGGTGTGACCAAGAGAGTGAGTTGGCGTACTAATATGCATCGAGACTCCTTATGGGACAGATGGGACCTGTTCCCCGGGACTGGTTACATTTGAACAGAAGGGGTACCGATTTATTGGGGAGGTATATGAGCTGGTTGGTTGAGGATTGTTTAAACTAGCTATTAGGGGGTTCAGAGAGTTTAGGACAGGCCAGATTTGGAATGTCACATGAAGGGACAATCAGATACAGTAAAGGTAAATGCCATACTAAAATAAAAAATACATTAAAAATTCTTTCCTTACTGCTAGGAGTATTAAGAATAAAATGAATGAGTGGGAATTATACGTAGCTGTACATAATGTTGATAAAACATGAATTAGAGATACACTGCTAAATAAGAGCTGGGCAGGAGTATAACATATGGGTATACATTATTTGGGAAAAACAGGAAAAAGCTGAAAAGGTGTGAGAGTTGCCATGTACTGTATGTAAAATAGAATTAAATGCAAGTCTTCTTCAATTAGATGTTCAGTCACAGCTTAGTGAGGACAGTTTTGATTTGACTAGACTGCATTAGGAATTGAGGCCTCATTTTTGGACTGTATTATAAAACCCTAGTAAGACAGTAGTATTATGCCAGTACCAAAAATGTGAAATAATCTGAAAGATCCACAGCTTGAATGCCCAACACCAATTTTTTTTTTTTGAAACAGACCTACTTCAGGGTTGACTGGCGCTTTTTGTGAAAGAGTTCTTACATTCTTGTCAGGAAAGAAGAAGAATCATTTATAGAAAGTCAACAGTATAACCAGGGCCAAAACAATAAGATGAAGACCAAATCAAAAATGAAAGTACAAAAGTCAATTCCAGAATATGGAAAACAAGATTTTCAAAGACAACTTGTTAATTGGTTTAATCTGTACCTCATAGATAGTTATCAGGTCTTATAAGGGAGACAGCAACCAGTCGAGATCTTACTGCAATTATTATATACCCCAAGTGGGTTTCAAAGTGATGACATGATGCAGTTAAAATTTAAATGAAAAAATAAAACACCAAAATTAAGCTTTCAAAAAGCATAATTCTCAAACATAAAAAATATTCAATGAACAAAAATATTTTAAATAGCCAAACTGAGCTTCCCATTTCTTAATAGAAATATTAATTTAAAAAGAATGGTTTGTAGAGTTAGAAGATTTTGTGTCAAATTTAATAACAGCAAATGTTTGTGTCTTTTGCACTTTATTGATTAATGCTGTTGATTCTAGAGATCCAAGATGGTTACTGCATTATGACATAACAGGAGGGTGATTGAATGGCATACATGCCCCACTCACAGTTGGGTGGTCACTTGCTGCTAGTAGTAATTTTGAAACACTATAAAATGAGATATGTGAATACGGATCGATAGCTGGCCGTTAAAGGGAAGATAGTTTGGACTGAGCGATGACTAAAACAGAGATAGGAGGTGGCCAGGAGATGGTTTTAGGCATGAGAAATTGAGTTTTGGTTCTGCAAAAATAGAACCATATACATTTCTGTTGGTTAAACATTTTCTCTTGCAATATTTATACACTATTCTTATTGCTAGAGCATATCACATCATGGAACAATACCTGGACTGGATGCTAGTCCATTAACACTAGAATTACCAAAACCTAACTTCCTGGAGTTGCTTCTTTGGCATAGGGGGAAGCTTTTGTAATATTGTCAGAAAGAGAATGAACAGACAGTGGGCTGCAACTTGCCTTTTCACGCCGACTTTGATATCTAACTTCTTTTTTATTTCGGACACGTGCGACTTTCTGAACTTGAACTTCTGAGTGTCTCTGTATCACTTTATCAATTTCCTTTTGTTGCTTATACCACTGCTTAAGCCATGTTTTTCCTTGCCTCTACTTTGCAATTGCTGAAATGTTTTTTCTATGTGCTTTTTCCATTGTCTTTTAACAAAATGTTAAACAGAAGGAGCTATTTATATTGATTGGCATATTCAAATATGCAACATTCTGGGATCAGGAAAGGGATATAGGCGCATGCACATGAGTTAAATTTCACATCCATTGGGATTTATAAAGAGGAAGTGCATGTATCTGAATTTTTTGTGCAAACGCACATTTCCAGTTTTGTCCTTACACCATGTTTTAGTATGAATCCAGTGCATGGCATTATACATGAGGTCCAATGTCACCATACTACCTCTCCTTACTAATTCTTCTAACATTTTAAACTTTTTTGTCAAATTACCCAACAACTTATGTATGTAAATAAATTTACTTAAAATTTTAAATATCTTATTCCTAAAATTTTTTATCTAAAAATGAATCAATTATACAATCCCCTTTTATATAACTTTCATATAAAATGCACGTAAATAAAGCAAGAACAGATGGCATATCACAAACATTAGCACTGCCTTTATGAATCTATTACCTAATGGCATATGAATCAAATATAGCAACTGGAATGGCACACAGGTGTACAGATCCACACAGAGACACTTGTCCTTTTATTAAGGTGGATTTTTACAAACACATTTAGAGAAACTTTCATTTATACCAAATATTAATCATATTCAGATTTTAACCAAATTAATTCAGAGCTCTGTTTATTTCATAGCAAAGATATTTCTAATTTTGCGTGCACAATATATTTTCAGCAATTGCTTTAACAATTTAAATAATATTTAATATTAGTTTCTTTCAGACAAAGAAATCCTTCCTATGCCTCATTTCTCGCATATAATTTGGCATTTTCAGACTCACTCACTTTTCTTTTCACCCATTTAATTGCATGCAACATTTTTTTTCTCAAACATTCTACCTTATAAAACAACTAAGTAGTATTTTTAAAATCCTCCGTTCTCTTCAAATATTCTCTCCGTCTCCCTTGATTGTGTTTTTCTAGCTTGCACTTTAAACACTTTTTTGTTTATTTAAGCACCATGTTTATTGGTTTCCATTTGTTGTAGCTGGACTGAAGTTGTACTGTTCCAGAATTTCAAGGTTTAAAACGTCTTTCCTATTGGTGCATATATTAATCAGCTCATCATACTGTGCATGGTAATGATGGCAGCACTGTCCTCAGTGGCAATATCTTCTCTGTTGTACTTGCAGGTTCAAATTATTGGCAATCTGTTGTGCATTTAATAAAAATCTCTAAAGTCTCAATCGAAAGCTCCATTACGTGGACACTAAAATACTAGGTTAACTTTACCCTTTTCATGTAATTCATACCATTGCCTATGAATGTATTATTTTTGTTTTTTTGTGAATTTAATTAATATTCTGGCTGAGTAGTTAAACTAGAAGCACTGCAGCAGCAACTCTGTGAGAGATTTACTCTTAATGTCTAAACCAGTTCCTCTGTAGTCTTTGAAAATGTTACTTTTCAATCTAAAACCATAGAAAGTCTAACCTTCTTTTTATTATTTCTTTTTAAACCAGTGTACTTTTTTTACCAAAAAAAGAGCCCTTTCCCTGCTTTGTTAGTGAAGTCATTTCATAAATGTGGCTTCAGCGCAGTCACATTACTAAAGTATGGTTCTAAACCCATCCCTAACTGTATTACTGTTTACACTGAGAATGGTCTCATACAACCACAAATGTTACTTGTCTTTCCCAAAGTGGAATCTAGTGTGTTTGATCCACCGCAAGTCACCTCTGCCACAGTCACTCCTGGTGGTGTGAACCCCCTAGACAATACTACCTACTAACCAGCGAATGAGACTCAGTAATTGCAATCTCTGTGAAAATCACCTCTGCTACTAGTGTTCCTGATGACACCATCATTTTCTGAAAATGGTGTCCTTGCACAGTGCAAGCGTACTGACCATGGATAAATCATGGCCATAAGGCAAGTAAAGCAGCAAACAGGGAGAGATAACTCCCCAAGACAATTTTAATGAACAAGATGCCACATGGGACAGATGCCACCAGAACTTTTTCTTTACACACCAGTAATCTCCAATGCGTCACTGCAAATCCCTGAGGTGACATAAGCGTTGTTTTATCCTGACAAGAGGCCTCACTTTGAGTATACGATTTCAACTCTAACGTCACAAAGCCCAATCTATTACACAAGACTACAGTATTAAAATCTGCAACATTTCTGTTTTAACGATGTGTTTACACAGATTATTGTAGAAACAGAACACACATGAAATTCATGTGTTCCAAATAATGATATATTACAGTAATCCCTCCTCCATCGCGGGGGTTGCGTTCCAGAGCCACCCGCGAAATAAGAAAATCCGCGAAGTAGAAACCATATGTTTAAATGGTTATTTTTATATTGTCATGCTTGGGTCACAGATTTGCGCAGAAACACAGGAGGTTGTAGAGAGACAGGAACGTTATTCAAACACTGCAAACAAACATTTGTCTCTTTTTCAAAAGTTTAAACTGTGCTCCATGACAAGACAGAGATGACAGTTCTGTCTCACAATTAAAAGAATGCAAACATATCTTCCTCTTCAAAGGAAACAGAGAGGAAAGCAAACAAATCAATAGGGCTGTTTGGCTTAAGTATGCGAAGCACCGCCGGTACAAAGCTGTTGAAGGCGGCAGCTCACACCCCCTCCGTCAGGGGCAGAGAGAGAGAGAGAGACAGAGAAAAACAAAGTCAAAAATCAATACGTGTCCTTTGAGCTTTTAAGTATGCGAAGCACCGTGCAGCATACTTAAAAGCTGCACACAGAAGGTAGCAACGTGAAGATAATCTTTCAGCATTTTTAGACGAGCGTCCGTATCGTCTAGGTGTGCGAACAGCCCCCCTGCTCACACCCCCTACGTCAGGATCACAGATAGTCAGCGCAAGAGAGAGAGAAAGAAAAGTAAGTTGGGTAGCTTCTCAGCCATCTGCCAATAGCGTCCCTTGTATGAAATCAACTGGGCAAACCAACTGAGGAAGCATGTACCAGAAATTAAAAGACCCATTGTCCTCAGAAATCCGCGAACCAGCAAAAAATCCGCGATATATATTTAAATATGCTTACATATAAAATCCGCGATAGAGTGAAGCCGCGAAAGGCGAAGCGCGATATAGCGAGGGATCACTGTATTTCCATTTTAAAACTCCAGCACGTCACTCCCAGAAAATCAATCAAGGCAGGAACTGGGAAAAGTTTGTGCCCGTTCTGCGAGCTGACAGAGAGGTGCAAAGGGATTTAAGGTGGGCCGGATTTATGAGTTTTTTCGTAGGCTTTGGTAATTCTAGTTGTAGCTGTGTTTTTCCAAAGTTACCAAAGTTCAGCAGCTGTAACTCAAAAATGGGATTCAACAAAAGCATGGCGTGTAGAAATGATTCCACAGACAAAATATCATCATTTTTAAAAGTTTAGTTAAAATTCAAAGTAAAACAGTTCACACAAAAAAGAAAATTAAAATAGCAAAAAAAAGGAAAATTCTTATTAAGAAAAGTTCTGTTCAAAGCTTAAATCTTGTTACATCTCAAATCGTTACTGTAAGAGCCAATCTTAGAAAGTTAAAGTTTTGAGTTAAACTCATATTAATGTTTGCTTTATTTGAATAGAATATAATATCTTCTATAGTCATAGACAATGGTATAGTCTTTTCCCCCTATAAGTTAGCAAGATATAGAATCTTCTTACTATAACTGAGAAACAGTGAGTTAATAAGCTCTTGTTGTGTTTAGAACAGGTCCCAGTAAACAGGGACTTGAAAGACCCATTTTCAGTTAGAAATGGGATAAGCATACAATTTTCTGACCGTTTTGAAATGGTTCAGAAATTATAAGTAATTAATAACGACTTAAGTTGAAACAAGATTAAGCTTAGAACTACATTTTTCTTATTATAATTTTTTCCTTTTTTTTTGCTATTTTAATTTTCTTTTTTGTGTGAACTGTTTTATTTTAAAACTTAACTAAACTTTTGAAAATGAAGATATTTTGTCTGTGGAATGATTTCTGTGCGTCAGGCCTTTGCTGAATCCCATTTTTTTGAGTTGGAGCTGCAGAATTTTAGAAACTTTGGGAAAATGCAGCTACATTTTCTATTTGCTTAACATTCCTGAACCATTTCAAAACGGTCAGAAAACTGTATGCTTATCCCATTTCTAAGTTGAAAATGGGTCTTTCAAGTCCCTATGTACTGGGACCTGTTCTAAATACAACTGAACTTATTATCACACTGTTTCTCAGTTATAGCAAGAAGGTTCTATCTCTTACTAACTTATAGGGGGAAAAGACTATACCATTGTCTATGACTATGGAAGAAATTATATTCTATTCAAATTAAGCAAACATTAATATGAGTTTAACTCAAAACTTTAACTTTCTGAGATTGGCTCTTACACTAGTGTTAAACATCCCTATGTCATTAAGTAGTATCAAAAGGTCCTTAAATAGTTAAGCATTTATAAGTCATGGGTAAATATCTGGTTCATAGAATAAGAAGACTTCTTATATGTAAATTATCAGAGAATGTGGGATAGCAGGCTGCTTGCTGCATGTGCTGATTGACACACTTACAAAACAAAAGACGTTGATGGAGAGGTGCGTAGGAATCTAATGTGGGCCAGGATTACAAGTTTTTTCGTAGGCTTCAGGGATTCTAGTGTTAAAAGCCATTGCCTTTTCTTTTAATTATTTTTATATTTGTTTTTTGGACACATTGA
This sequence comes from Erpetoichthys calabaricus, assembly GCF_900747795.2. NCBI lineage: Eukaryota > Metazoa > Chordata > Cladistia > Polypteriformes > Polypteridae > Erpetoichthys > Erpetoichthys calabaricus. Next base: position 155,340,442 of record NC_041401.2, on the reverse strand, counting down.
GCTCTGTGCCTTTTCAGAAACAATACCAAAATTGTTAGAATGCAGGACATCTCAAATAATTGAAAAATTGATTAAAAAACAGACCTACTGAAGGTGAGAATATTCTGATAAAGTTAACCTTGTTTTCCTTTTTAGATTTTCCTCATGTAAATCACCAGAATCTGTCATCTGTCTTCACACAGCTGGTTGTCTTCCAAGTCATTATCATCTGCCCACCTTACCATAAACTGTCTTAGATGTCTTGTTTATCTACTCTAAATGCAACAGTGATTTGGTTCAACTTCACAGAGACTTTCAGGTGTAAATAAAAGTTTCTCTGGTTTTGACCCCTGGTTTTGATCTCTAATTTAGATGTCCTGCTTTTAAGAACTGGCAATTTTGATCTCTAAAGCCCTGTTTGTGATTCTGGATTTAAACATTAAATAAAAAGACCTTCTTTTTATTGAATTACAGATATCAACCCCTACCTTTTTGATGCTTATATTGACAACAGTTTAGTCTAGCATTAAAGTACTTAAAGAGAATCATGAGATATTTTTCTAAATTGGTTCATTAGTTTACAATAGAACTAAAGTGTGGTATAGATGCCATTTAAAGTAAAACATAAGCAGGAAATCATGGTAAAAAGCCTTGCTATATGTATTCTGCACGCACCCTGCTCTCAGTTCAGTTCATTCATTTTAGTGTTTTTTATGACAGCATATTTTAGATGAAATCCTCTTGTCTAACTTCGAATTGCAGAAATCAAACCAGTTTTTTCCCCATAAAAGTATTATCAATTTCTCTCTTGACTGAAGGACATACAGTACATAAATGGTTATGGGAATCCTCAAATCAGGATTATTGATATAAGGAATATTTCACTCCTGGAGACGTTTTGGAATTATATAGTTAAATCAACTTGCTTCAGGTAAATTGTGATTTTATAGCAAAAAAAAGTGTTTATATTAGAAAAAAATAATAATTACAATTCTGTTTCTGACATTTAAATTTAATGAAAAATACATGTCTCGTATTTCAACAGGTTTGTTATGATTGTATGATTATGAGGTTAGACTTTAAAAAGTGGCACTAAAAGTCATTTCCCCCATAGCCTTACTATATTTTTAGCAGAACAATAACATTTTCAGAGTAAGTTTACATTATGGGTTAGACTAACATTTTATCAAGGCCAAATTTCTGCTTTGAGTACTTGCTGTAATAACAAAAAGACCTTCTCTTTGCTAGATTAGATAAACAAGAATAGAAACTACATGGATGAATAGGCCGTGATTAGCACAGTTTGAAAAGAAAAACTGACATTTTCTATTTGTGTACTGATGACACCTAGCTGTATCACTCAATAAAACTGAATGCTACTTAAATGAGGTAAAACAGCGAATGTGTGAATATAATTTACCATTAAATTCAGAAAAACAGCAGTTTTAGTAAGTGGTAACCCTTCAATATAGCAACACAGTATGAACAACTGCAAATAAAAAAAGTTCTGGAACTCAACTTTGCTTATTTTGACTGAGTTCGCTCAAAATTTAGGTGCAATCATTAATATGATTTACCTTTAAACTATACATTTCCCTACTGCTTGCCTCATCTTTCTAAGAAATATTCTGTGAGGACATAGAAATACTAGTTTATGAATTTGTATTACAATTATTGTAATCCTTTATTGACTGATGGTTCAAATGAGGTGTTTTCTAAACATGGAAGTCAGCAATCATAAGAACAACTAAGAAGTGTGCATTTAGGTGTAGAGACAATTATTAAATCCACCATTTTGACAATTAAAGTCATAAATGGTCTTCCTCATTATTACCTTACTTAATATATTAATGACTCCAGCAGAAACATTACAATCATAAGATGTAGATTTGATTTCATTTTCTAGGGTAGATTAAATTTCTGTAGAAAGGAGTGCCATAATTTTCCTCAAACTCTGCTAGTCAATATTGGACATGGATTTTGGTCTTACTCTTTCATCTATAAGGTTTTATTTCTAAGCAGTATGTAAATTTAATATAATACGTAATATTTAAAAATTTAATATTTAGCAATATTATTACATTTTTTTCATATATTTGTTGTTTAGTTGTTATCTCACTGCTGTAATTGGGCAGCTAACATCATAAGATATAGAAACTACATCCACTAGATGGAAGGGAAGTAAGGCAAAAGAGTTAGGAGGAAACATTAAGTTGTTATACAGTGGAGCAAATGAGCAAGGGAGAAAACGTGTAGGTGTAGTAGTATCCAAAGAACTGAAAAATAGTCTTTTCAGTATGAATAGGACAAGTGATAGTGTGATGAGTGTCAAGCTGGGCTTTGATGAGACTGTAGTCAATTTCATTAATGCATATGCTCTTCAAGTAGGATGTGAGGAAGAGGAGAAGGATTTTTTCTGGGGATAAATGGACAAAGGGTGGTACAAAAGGAAGAAAAGGTGATTGTTGGGTGTGATCTAAATGGACATGTGGGAAAGAGTAGAGAGCCAATAGAGAAGTTACATGGAGAGTGAAGAGTAGGGGAGAGAAATGGGGAATGGGAGAGAATGGTAGATTTTGCCATGACATCTGTTGTAATAGTTAACATATTTTTTTAAAAAGAAAGTAAATCAGCTTGTGACTTAGAGTACTGAGTAAAGGTAAAGCAAAATGGGCTTTCTAATGTGTAGAAGATCCCCATTTGAAAGAAATAAAGAATTGTAAGGTTATAAATGGGGAATGTGTGACAATGCAGCACTGGTGGTGATGGACTGAGAGATCAGAATCAGCAGGGGCCTCATGCATAACGCTGGGCGTCGAATTCACACTAAAACATGGCATACAGACAAAAGCGGAAATGTGCGTACGCACAAAAAAATCCAGATACACGAATCAATGCATACAGCAACTTCCATGTTCTTCCGCTACATAAATCCCAGTCAGCATGAAAAGTAATGCATGTGCATGCGCCTGCTGCCACTCCCCAACTTCTCCCAGAATTACACCTCTTTGAATATGCAAGGCAATATAAATAGCCCTTAAGCTCAGCGTTCTGTGAAAAGACTATGGCAAAATCACGGGGGGAAATTGAAGAATTTCAGCGAATACCAAGTGGAGGCAAGGAAAAACGTACTATTTGTTGGTTTAAACAGTGGTATAAACAACAAAAGGAAGCTGACCGAGTGATGTAAAGTGTTGGAGAAACTCGAAAGTTCAAGTTCACAAAGTCGCACAGGGCCTGAAATAAAAAAGAAGTTGTCACCACACAATCAGCTCTGTAATAGATGTCAAGCCATCTGTGAGATTAGAATGCAGATTCTTCAAAACTTTTAAGGAACATTGAAATATCTTTGTAATATGTGTTTAATTATTCTATCCATCTATCCATCCTGTGTCGTGCCAGTCCCAGCAAGAATACAGCGTGAGGCAGGAACAATCCCTGAACGGGGTGCCAGATCGTCACTAGCACTGCAACACCATGTCCTCACATGTTTAATTATTAACAATATAGATTATTTAAATGATGTTAAAATTTTATCTGTATGATGTAAAAAACATTTTGCTGCATTTCATCTTAAAAATGATATCGTCATCATATGTAAATATGCGTTTTATAAAGTGGCTCAGGTTGTGCAATGTTATAACTATATCGCAAGTTTTCAGTGAGGTAATTGTACTTATAGGTACAAACAGCTCTATAAGGAGCACTTGAAGGACTGATTGAGTGCATTTAGAGCTCTTAGGATGAAACTGTTTCTAAACCGCGAGGTCCGTACAGGAAAGGCTTTGATGCATTTGCTGTATGGGAGCAGTTCAAATAGCACATGGCTGAGGCAGCATGTGCTTGATGCTGTATACCGATAATTCTCTTTCCGATCAGCTGCTTGAGAGCTGTGATTCCACACTCAGATACAGTGGGATACATACTTGAGAGTAGCAATGCTAAAGCAGCTATGGTATTTGGAATTGTCTGGCCATTCCATGGACCATTATATTGTTACGGGTTAATTACAATCAGATGCCTTAAACTAATAAACAATATGCAGTTAATTTCAGTGATTGAGGTGGCGTGAAAATATGCGTGGCTTTGCACCAAGTTTAGTTTTTATATATCGCGATGTGAGCGTGGAAACGGGTGTACACAACATTTTTGTGTGTACGCACAGTTTATACATGAGGCCCCAAGTGAATAAAACCAGAGCACTTAACACCAAGGATATAGTGGTGGAGAAAAAAACAGGAAGGGCATAAGGACAGGTTTAGAGAAAAAATGTAAATGAAGTGCATTCATTTGAGAGTGTGGAGGAATGGCGGGAGAGTAATAACAAAGTTGTATTAAGAGCAGGTACAGAGGTGTTGGTTAGGAAAACAAGAAGAAGCTCACCTTGGGGTAATGAAACATGGCAGTGTAACAGAGATGTGCAAGATGTGATAAAGGCTAAAAAGAAGGTAAAGAAGACATGGTGCCAGTCTGGGAGGGAGGAAGATAGACAAACATATAGGCAGACAAACAAGGAGGCAAAGAGGGCAGTTGCAAGGCCACAAGCTTTGGAGGAAGTATATGAAAAATTGGAGACAAAAACTGGAGACAAAAGAGGGAGAGAAAATTATTTTTAGAATAGTGAAGGCTAGGAACAAGGCAGGGAAAAAAGCACATGAAAGATGAGCACTCTTTTGAGTGAGCTTGATATTATCAAGAAAGAATGAAAGAGGTACTTTGAAAAGCGGTTGAATAAAAAAAATCCAACGGTAGCATTTGGGGATTAAGTCCTTCAATGAAGGGCTAGTATCAAGAAAAAAGAGTGAGGAAGTAAAAGAGGCACTGAAGAGGATTAAAAATGCAAGGACAACAGGACCAGATGAAATTTCAGCAGAAATGTGGAAGAATTTAGGAGAAGAGGGAGTAGATGTGTTGTAGGCTCTATTGCAGAAGATCTTTGAACAGGAGAGAATACCATTGGGGTAGAGTAACCTTATGATTGTTAGAAGATTTATAAGAATAAGGGCGATATTCAATATTGTGGAAACCATAGAAGAATAAAGCTGATTTCACACACAATGAAAATTTGAGAAAGGGTTATAGAAAGTAAGTTTAGGGAAGGGACCATCATAGGGTGTGAAGAGGACAGACAATGAGTGAGTGAGCAAAAGAGTGACAGGATGGAAGTACAGTACAGGGGAAGAGAAAATGAGGGAGGCCAAAGTGGTGGTGAATGGATAAACTAAAAGAAGATCTGAAATAAAAGAGTTTGGATAGAGAAGGAAGATCAAGCACATCATTCCCACATAAAAGTGGGAAAAGATGAAGAGAAAAGAAGAAGAATATCTATTAGTTACTAATTAGTTATTAGTTTCTAGAGGCTAGTAAATGTAATAATATGCTAAAGAATACACATAAAGTAGAAAAGATTAAAAGTAATTATTTATCGCATTAATAAACTGCTGTGAATGTGTAATTTCTTTGTCTTCTCTCCTGCTCTGTTTGGAAGATCCACATGGTGTTGTATACCTAATAAATTATCATTTTACCAGGTGATTTTAAATGCAGACACATGCATTTTCCAGCTCTGTTATCAACACTTTGTAAGAGTAATAAAACTTTATCTAAACTTTTAATGACAGTTTCTGTCTATCATTGCCTCCAGCACTGTACAAACTCAGACTGGAAATTTTCAAGCCCTTTCATGTCAAACCAGAAGACTTGTGATTTTTGTGTATCACTTGATTTCTAGAGCTACTTATATAGCTGTTCACATTAACTTTTTAGTAACTGTCACAATCATTATGATTAGAAATTACAAAGTCTTCCCAATTGTCTTTTTGCATATAGTATCCTGTGATGTTGCTTTACTACCATTTGGATCAGTTTAAAAAACATTTTCTATTTTTCAAGAAAATGACAGCCAGGGGGAGGTAGCATAGATTGGAGATAGAGACAGCAACACAGAGAGATGGAATTAAAGAAACTGTATGCTGGCAGCATTGATACAGTTTATCATGTTAATGAAATAAAGTAAAGCTACTGCCAGAGGGCAGTGTGATGTGTTTAATTAAGAAAATCCTTAAGGGTAATTTCTCCATTAGTACTTGCATATGAGAAAGGTCTTTAGGACAAGGCAAGTAGGGTAGAGATAGATGATTGCAAGATCACCCTGCAAGGGTTTGTAGGCCTTTAATTGTGTATCGGGATTCAGAAATGAAGATTTACTTGAGGGTGCCGAATAAAGCTCTGAGAACAAGACTCCAGGACTTTCAATAACCATTTCTGACTCCAGAAGTGATTCTAAATATTTTTAGAAGAAACTCCAGGTAGGAATTTATTTATAGCCAAGAAGCAATTTAAGTAAACACTTACTGGACTGAAGGAAGTGAAATGAAAAGAAAGTAATTTTTGTAGTGCTTCACTGTAGACAAGGGCCAAGCCACTCAGCTTTATCTGCAGAGCCTATTAACCAAACAGAAAAGTCACATTTAGAATGTACTCTCTCTCCCTGTGACTATTTCCCAATATGTATTTGTTGTGTTGGACAAGCACATCATCTTAATACATAATTCGCCAGCCTACTCACTCACTCACTCACTCACTCACTCACTCACTCACTCACTCACTCACTCACTCACGTCCGTCCGAAGCCGAATGTGCAGTTGCCTTCTGCGCAGCTGCCCGAAAAACCTTACAAGACCGACATCGCGGCATGCAGCGGATTTACGGCTGCGAAAATTCATAGAGAAAGGCGACTTCGACCGACATCCAACCCCAACATCGCGGCAGGCGGCGGATTTATGGCCGCAAAAATTCAAAGAGAAAGCTCTAGAGGCCTGAAAGGCAATTTCGACTACAGCTCAAGGCCTAATTATGCATTCTGATTCAATTATGCATTCATTCAATACATCTATATCAGGTTTGTGGTGCTTATACTTATTACTATTCCACTAGTGCCCGTTTCATCTTACGTTGTCGAAACGGGCTCTTTGTCTAGTTTTTTATATTTTGCTTTCAGTCATATCATTCTGGGTTTAGAGGGACACAATAAAATAAAGAATAAAATAATGTCACATTCCACTCCTCCTTGTGATGTCCAATGTAAGTGCAGGGAAATAGTTAAGGATATTCTGATTTCATAGAACAAGTTCACTACTTTTAGTAAACCAGGAAACCGCATACCCAAGGCACACCCAGGAAGGTCACCAAAAGATCAAGGGGAAAAGACACACCTACTGAGGTTCAGGACTGAGAGGCCATTCTTTCCAGTCATGTTTCCTTAACACTAGAATTACCAAAGTCTACGAGAAAACTTGTAATCCCGGCCCACCTTAAATCCCTTTGCACCTCTCCATCAGCATCTTTTGCTTTGTAAATTTGTCGGTCAGCACAGGCAGCGAGTAGCCTGCTGTCCCATCCCCCAACTTGACGGACCTCAACTCTCCCAGCTCAAGCCAAGGCTCCTTATCTGCGTGTGAGGTTCCTGGAGTTGTATAGGGTAAATAATACAGTATATTGTTATTTGGAATATGTGTATTTCATGTGTGTTCAGTGTCTACAAAGATCTGGGTAAGTTTAGGATGAAAGGAAATGTGTGGCATGAAATGCTGAACACATACCTAAAGCAGAAGCTTTTGCCATGTTATACTAATAATGACATGAAGTGCATAATATGTGAAGACTTTAGTCCAAATATCAAATAAACTTGCGCTTTTATTCAAGAATATAACTGAAGAAAAAAAAATCATTTGATTTACATGTTGCGGTCAAAAAAAACCCAAGCTCAAATGTCACTTGACAGGAAGCTGATACATGTTCTTGAATGGCACAGAGGTAAGAACTGCTTCCTTATAACCCAAAGGTACTGGGTTTGAGTCTCAGTGCTCCGAGTACTGAGCTGTTGCTATTATTTTTACTATAATATAATAGAAACATACATTTTATTTGAGTCTGTAACAACCAGTGTAAATTTTGGCTACCTGTAAAAGTTAGCGCTTCTTCTTTTTTATTATTCAGTTTTATTCTGTCAGTGACATTCAAGTGGTACAATTAACTTGCCTCTCCCACTCTGAGTTGATGGCATTTATCTCCATTCTTTTCACAAGAGCAGCAATGACCACAGTGGCTGCTGTACCTGATGCCTGCTCAGAACTATTTGTTGTACTGGCAATCAAAGATAAGATGTCCCGTTACTGCTATCAGACTGGACAAAGGCAAGACCTTAAGAACAAACAGCTTCTTCACTGCGCTTTCGCTGGCTAATAAACTGCTAGATCGCAATACAACTCTGCTGGCACCATAAAGTAAAATGGGACTTCCACCTGCAGCCATAGTCACTTTAGTATGCAAGCAATTGATCACGCTAATGTTTAGATTGGGCAGTTTCATGCCGATGGTGTATGCGCCCAAAAAAGAAGAAGCCTTTGATTTCAGTATGTAATATCCAGAGTAAAGTTTTGCTACCTGTAAAAGACATTGTTGAAGTAATATAAGCAGACACGCAAATGCTGGTGAATCATGTCTTCTGGGTATCTTGTTGTCACTTTAATTTTTTGTTATTCAGTTTTATTCAAGAATATTATACCTTTTTGAAACTATTTATTTTATATTCCAGTTACCATTTGAATGAGACTGAATCCATCTCTGCCTCTCTTGTGCACGCACGTCATTATTTGAAAATGCTATGCCATTTGAAAGTGAGTTGTTATTTGAACATTTTTTTTCTGATCTAGCCTGTACTCCACATTACAGTGCATGATACTGAAAATTCAGACAGAGCGGAGTACAGGCATTTACAGTATCATGCACCATAACACGGAGTACAGGCAAGTCCGAAAAAAAATGTTCAACTGACAACTCATGTTCAAATGGCACAGTGTTTTTTCGATCTTGCCTGTATTTCACTCTGTCTGCTCTGAGTGACTATAGCTGCATGTGGAAGCCCCACTTTACTTTATGGTGCCAAGCAGAGTTGCGTTGTGATGCAGCAGTCTATTAGCCAGCAAAAGCGCGGTGAAGAAGCTGTCTGTTATTACGGTCTTGCCTTTGTCCAGTCTGATAGCAGTCACTGGGCATCTTATGTTTGATTGTCGGTACAACAAATAATTCTGATCAGGCATCAGGCACCGTACCAACTGTGGTCATCACTGCTCTTGTGAAAAGAATGGAGATAAATGCCATCAATTCAGGGTGGGAGAGGCAAGTTCATTGTACCACTTGAACATCACTGACAGGAAAAACTGAATAATAAAAAAAAAACAAACACTAACTTTTACAAGTAGCCAAAATTTACACCAGGTGTTACAGACTCAAATGAAATGTATGTTTTTATTATATTATATTATACTAATAACTAGTCATTTAGCCCATTACAATAACGAGCGCTAGAACAGTAGTGCATAAGCATTAGTAGGAACAGTCTATATTAAATGGCAAGGGACTTTGACCTCATTCTTTTATTTGGTCGTATTTTTCTTTCTTTCAGCCTTTCTTTTGTTGATGTTTACTTGCTGAACTGACCGTTCTTCGTGGGCCGCCGCCGTGTATTGTGTGTCTTTAATTTTCTGTGACAGTAATACTGTCTTGTACGGCTCTATTCAATAAGGGCGCGTAGATAATTTAGTTCAAATGGCTCTGGAATATGTGAAGAGCAACAGGTGCAGATCTTTACGCGTGCCTTTATTCGCTGCGCCCAATTGAGGTCGTCCTTTTGAGGCTCGCCTTTTTGTGCGCGCCCTTATTGAAGGATACCGTCTTGTACGTCCGCTGGCTTGTACGTCCGTAATATACGTCCGTAATATACCTTTAATTTTCTCTGGCGGTAATACAGGCGTGCGCGTCGGTAATATGCCTTTAATCTCCTCTGACAGTAATACTGGCTTGTATGTGGCTGTAATATGCGTCACTGTATTGTGTACCTTTAATTTCCTCTCGCAGTAATACTGGTTTGTATTTCCGTAAAACGCCTCTAACTTTCTCTGACAGTAATATCGCGCATAGCACCGTGCCCCACGCATGCGCACTTCACCAGAAGATACCCACACACGGACACCTGGACGCACATAGGGATTTTATATATATAGATAATAGCAGCAGCTCAATACTCAGAGCACCAAGACTCAAACCTGGTACCTTTGGGTTATAAGGCAGCAGTTCTTACTTCTGCGCCATTCAAGAACACATATTAACTTCCTGTCAATTGACATCTGAGCTTGAGTTTTTAACTCATTGACAGCCACATGTAAACTGAATGCTTTTTTTTCTTTGGTTATATTCTTGAATAAAAGTGCACATTTATGTGATATTTGGACTAAAGTCTTTACAGATTATACACTTCACGTCATTATTAGTATAACATGGAAAATGTTTCTGCTTTAGGTATGTGTTCAGCATTTCTTGCCTCAAATTTCCTTTCATCCTACACATACTCAGATATTTGTAGACACGGAACACACATGAAATACATGTATTTCAAATAACAATATACTGTATTATTTACCCTATACAACTCCAGGAACCTCACATGCAGATAAGGAGCCTTGGCTTGAGCTGGGAAAGCTGAGGCCCTTGAAGGTGGGGGATGGGACAGCAGGCTGCTTGCTGCTTGTGCCAATCGACACATTTACAAAGCAAAAGACACTGATGGCGAGGTGCGAAGGTGGGCTGGGATTACGAGTTTTTTTGTAGGCTTTGTTATTTCTAGTATTAAAGAAAAGGATAAAAAAATGCCTGAAAGCAGGAAGAACAGTTCACTTCTAACCCAGTCAGAAGAAGGAGCTCCACGCTGCCAAAGGCCCTATGCTTTATGAATGGGAACTTGAAGACAATTGAAGGTTAATTATAAAGCAAAGTATACTGAGAAGTCTTTTGGTTGGTGAATTTTTGTTTATAGTTAAAAGCCTCTAGAAGGCCAAGGCTATAGCACTTATGGCTTTTGGAAGAGCTCCTAATGTGCATCAGAGAAGCAATGACAATACATTTCCTTTTAGTTAAAATACAATGGTTCATGCAGGATTTTCTATCTGACTAACAGCATGTATGTCCTATTAATATTGCTCATAATTTGGGTCTTGTCTTGGATATATCTTAGATAATGTTGGTCAAGAAAGGCTTGACTGAATTACACCATGCTTTCCACTAACAGAAGAACAGTATATGTTGTAAATGACTGAATTACATTTATTATCTGAGATTGTAATTAATTGAATCTGGAAAAGTTGCCTATATCCTGACCATCACGAGACAGTGTAATATCAATTTTATATTGATGAAAGATTAGGAAAGCTGGGTAGTTCTCCTTCATTAATTCTTTTACCTTGCACACAGTAAAAATTTTATGCTATTGAAAAACATATTTGCATTTCAGGCTTAATTATTTCAAAGATGTGAAAACACTATTAATACAGTGGTGTCTACAAGTCTATATACAAAGTAATCGTCATGAATTAAACACATTGTTAATAAATGATTATCATGTACGGGACAAATTCTAAGTATTAGCCTCAGTTCCTATGTTGGCACCATATTCTGAGAAAATATTACATCTCTGGATTACATTAATTTGGTAATAATTAGTCAGTACAGGAGCATAGAGTAAGATATATGGTAAAGAGTTTAACAGGATATTATTTTCCCAGCTAAAAAAAGCAGGTACATTTTCATGAATTTCTACATCCTTCCATCATCTAAAAGTACAGTGTATACAGTATAGTATATTGTGTACCAGCAATTACATTACATTTTCTTAAGATTTTACTATAATTCACTTTTTATATGTCTCTTTCTTTCCATCAAAATTAACAGTGTAATAGTATCTCATTATTAAATTGCTAACATATATAGTAATGCTTTAATACAGGAATTAATAAAAGATATCCATTTGTCAATGCTTATTATTATTTGCTTATTTGTATCAGTGTTTAGTTAATTAGTTATTTTGCTGTTGGGGTTTAATTTGAGTGTGTTTTTGTGTATGCATTATTTTTTAAATTTTTTAGCATTCGCCATTTATACAATACATTCTTTTTCATTTATATACTGTACTTTAACTGCTGCGCTACTTGTCTGTTTGTGTGGAAGCTGAAAGTAGCCAGCAGGAATGTCTTGATCATCTTTTGTGTTTTATGTTACACTGCTTTTTGCTGCAATCTCCTCTTTTGAATTGCAATTGCCTATTATCTGTTTTATACAGTGTAGCTACATATGAAACAACAGGAACTAGGACAAAAGCTTGAAGGAATGTGTTGGCAGTATTGGCTCATAGAAACTGTGTGTATACAGTATTGTAGGAGAATCACATTGGTCAGCTTCGAGAGTGAATGATCAATGTGGGGGCCAGTACCAGAAGCAGAGTTGGTGCAGCAGTCTAATTCTGCAATTGAGCAGCCTCCTGGTAGCTTGGAAATGGCAACTTTCAATGAATCAAGCAGAGACAATGGTGCAGTGGTTTCTCCAACCCCGGAACTAGAAAATGTGGACAACGCCTAACAACCTATGGTTTTACAAAGACCTTGTAGAGTTATTTTTAGGTAGAAACATTATTAAATTATTTAAACTTGGGTGAAGGGGTTTATGTATGTGTTTCTTTGACTAGTTAAAATTAAATTGCTTTGGATTGACATTACTTCACAAGAAAGAAGTCAGTGTGCCTTTTCTAGTTATTACACCTTTTTAAATGATCACCCCTCTCTATATTTTCTCACTCAATGTGATAGACATAAAATACAGAAACTATCTGTTACATTTCTTAATGCATTCTTTATTTTAAATAAGAACTAGTTCACTTCAGTTGACATGTGTCAAGCAGACATTTTTGTAACCTCCTGGTGTGAACAATAAAGTGCACAGTAACATCTCAGATAGCGTGTCTTGCTTTTATTTTTCTTTAATACAAAAATATTGTATTTCCTTCAAAGTTATCATCACTCCCTTCCCCCTCAGAATGCAACTCTGAAATGTTTACTTTTAAAAGTAAGAGCTTGGTGTTTTATATGTACACAAAACTATTACCTTTTCACTTGATTTTATATAAAAACTAGAATTCACAAGACAGTTGTCTTTCAACATTTCAAGCACCTTCCAAAACACAGCTGTGAACAATGAAGTGATAAAATTATTAATTCCATACTGTCACATCATTCATAGGCGGTTGTCAGTTTTCATATTAATGATTTGCTCAGGACTGGCTCATGGAAAATAACAACTGCAGAGAGCTATTACTGTGAACTGTTACTGTGCATACGTTTGTGTAGTCAGGTATGAGTGCCAGATGTTACATTTCCCTGCAGGTAGGCAAAAGATTGTGTTGATACACCATAGCAGGGATGTGATTCCTTACACTTAAACGGTCGGTGCTCTTTTTAGATGAGAATAATAAACACTTGAATGGGAAAAATAGTTAATTGTTTTCTTTTGTTTGATGGTTTTTATGGTCTCCATCCTAATATTTAGGTCATATTGACTATCAGGTAAAAATATTTATTTAATATCAGCTCATGGCCCTAACATTATGGCTTCCTAGACAGAAACCTGAAAACTATGACATTCCAATCTATTGGCTAAGATATCATTCAATAAAGATTACTCTGTTGAATGATTAGCTTTACTCCAGATTATTTAGTATTGAATGACTCTTCTTGCTTCATTAGTCATTGTTCAATAGAAAAAACATGAAGGTTATAAGCAACACTATAAGCTAAAAGACTTAATTGATGTCTGAAGTAGTAACAGAGTTGCTAAATTATACAAATAAATAGAATGCTGCAAAAAAAGGAGATTTATTTTATTGGCAAAATACTATATTTTTCACTTTGTGTATAGGCTGGTGTATCCTCTGGCTAGGGTGTTGGACATCTCTGGGTCCACAGCTCTTGAGGCTTATCCTCCAATTAGCTGTGAACCACCCAGTCTCACTGAGATTGCACAGGTGGTGAACCAGCTGAAGGTAGGGAAGACTGCAGGGATCTGTGGTATGCAGGGTGAACTTCTCCAGGCTGATGGTAAAGATGTCCTCCACCCATTGCAAGCAAACATTTCTTATATTTGGGTGTCATCCGAATTGACTGGAAATTAGGACTTAGCTGGAAAGGGAAAGATGATCACCCGGATTGTGGCAACTACAGAGGGGATAACACTGCTCTCGGTGCTGGGAAAGGTCCTTGCTAGTGTCATCCTCAATAGAATCCATGATCACTTGCTCCCCTACAAGTAACCAAAGCAGTCTAGTTTTATGCATTAGACGTCTACCATTGACCACATCCTCGCACTGAGGGTTCTAATGGATTGCAACTGTGACTATCAGTAGAATTTCTTTGCAGCCTTTGTCAATTTTCAAAAAGCGTTCAACTCAGTTGATCAAGATCATTCCTGAGACTTTGCGGAATCCCACCAAAGTTGCTGGATATCATTGCCAGACTGTACAATCATACTGTGAGTGTTCTATAGAGTGGAGGCAGAACCTCTATTTTTCCCAGTTGATTCTGGTGTTCGTAAGGGGTGTGTTCTTGCTTCTGCTCTGTTCAGTGCTTGCATGGACTAGGTGTTGGGCAGGGTTGTGGAGTCCAGCGGTTGTGGGGCATCTGTTGGTGAAGAAAAATTAACTGACTTGTCTTTGCTAACAATGCTGTGATCTTCGTGGAGTCAGTGGAGGCTCTGATCAGGGCTTGGGAGAGACTGAGCAAGGAGTCTGAGTGTCTGAACTTGTGAGTGTCCTGTAGAAAAACCAAGATGAGGCCTTTGACTTCTTGGGGCCAACCATCAGAACTGTGTCTGTTTGTGGACAAAGTGTCGACCTTGTCGAGAGGTTTACTTACCTTAAATTCATGTCTCTGGTGACTCTTCCTATGAAGTCAGTAGACAAACTGGGAGAGCATGGGGGCTCATTAAGTCCCTGGAAAGGGCTGTGTGGCGTACACAATATCTTTGCAAAAGGATGAAGGTCCAAGTCTTTAGAGTCCTGGTGGTTTCTGTTTTGCTATACAGGTATGGTTGCAAGACATGAATGGTATCCAATGACCTGAGACGATGACTGGACTCCTTCATTACTGTGTCTCTTCAGAGAATCCTTGGATAATGTTGGTTTGACTTTGTGTCGAATAAGCAGTTGCTCACGGAGTCCCAAATGAGGCATATTACCTGCATTGTGGGGGAGCATCAGTTACAGCACTGCAGGCATGTGGCACAATTCCACCAGAGGGTGATCTGGCTTACAGGATCTTCATTACTGAGGACCCGAGCAGCTGGACCAGGCCAAAGGGACACCCACGTAACATCTGGCTGTGTGAGATAGATGGTCATTACCGGAAGGTGGGACTGGACCACGTGTCTGCCTGAGGGGGTTGCCAACCAGGATTCTGAGCTGTTTTGTCATGTGGTGGGTGCGGTAACGCGCTGTACCAGTGCATGATCCCAAACCTGACCTGACCTGACCCGACCTGTATGGCAAACCAGATTTGCCTTGACTATTTTTATTTCAATGCAATACAATGTTTGACCAGCACCAGCAGTCCTTTGTAATATATTGACATTTTATTTATTTATGTAACTTGGCAAAATATAGAATACAGTTTATTGTCATACTTTTTAAAAAAAAAAAAAGACTTTCATATTGTCAGTCAGTCATTGTCCAACCTGCTATATCCTAACACAGGATCATGGGGGTCTGCTGGAGCCAATCCCAGCCAACACAGGGTGCAAGGCAGGAACAAACCCCAGGCAGGGCGCCAGCCCACCGCAGGGCACACACACACACACTTGGGACAATTTAGAATCACCAATGCACCTAACCTGCATGTCTTTGGATTGTGGGAAGAAACCGGAGTACCCAGAGGAAACCCACGCAGACACGGGGAGAACATGCAAACTCCACGCAGGGAGGACCTGGGAAGTGAACCCTGGTCTCCTAACTGCAACGCAGCAGCGCTACCACTGCGCCACTGTGCTGCCCACCTTTCATATCACTTTACTAAAAGGAAAACAAGAAATTTAACTGGGTCAGACATTTTCAGCAGCCGCTAAACAGCAGGTAGTGACAAATTTTAAATCAACACAAATGAATGTATTTAAAACAAGTGATGTTTATTCATTTTTTCCCTCTTACATTTCATCACAACTGACACAGGGACATGAAAAATGTATAAAAAAATAAATAAAAACACTATAACTGAACAGAATCTGAGGTAGTAGCAATTCTGTTTTTTCACTTTTGAAATAAAAAATAAACATTTTGCTCACATCTGACCCAGTCAGAAAGTGCATAAAATCAAAAAAGTGCACAGTATTAGCAATAACATTTGTTTCCCTTTTGAAATATTGAGATCCTCCCTCAATTTCAATGGGTGGTCATGACAGGTAAGGGATTTTTTTTTCATAGAACTTAAACTATTTCATTCACATGGCTTTACTCACTCATATGACAGAGTTTAAATTTGAGTTCCATAACAAAGATTTTCCTGTTGAAATTGTTTCCCTGCCACCCAGAAAAAATCTAAGTAATCCATGTTTAAGAGCAAGTCACAGTGTATGGCATGACAATGGATTGGTACATTTATTTTAACGATTTGTAAAACATCTTTATACAGAGTTGTTGGGTATCAAGTAATGAAGTATTAATTATAATTATTACTATTATATTTTGTAACTACTAGGGGGCTTCGCCGCATGCGTATGTGGATTTCACTTTCACCAAACAACAAAACTTTTAATTCTCGCAGATTGGCCTCTTCACTGGAAAGAAACACTACTTTTCCCTGATGGCAACACGAATTAGACGATCTACAAGTCTCTGACTTAAAGTTAAATCCGAACAATATATTCGATCTCTTTTCGCTGTTCCATTATTTCATAGAGTAATAATTTCCATTTGCTTGCACTAATGCAATCTTTACTATAATTTTTTGAGACTTTTGAATTTTCGTACTTCCATTATCTCTAACCTGCTCTGCATGTGTATCATACCAATGCCCCAGGTGTGGTCAAATCTCTTGGCACAAAGTCTCTTAGAAAGTCAGATCTCGTCCCAAGATGTTTTTATTATATTAGAAAGAAATCTTATTTTCCATGTTTCTTTGTTGATGATCCCATTGAAGAATTTATTGTTAACAGAACATATAGCGCACACACCAAAATGACTGAAGTAAAAACTAACAAAGTGGCATTTTTGATACCATTTTAACAAAGTTTACTGTCCGCCGTCAATTACAGAGTACCCCGGTAAAACGACTGTAATACATCTTCAACCTTAAAACGCAGACTTCATCACATTGCTGTGCATGGCGAAACAGTGGGCAGGTGATTTCTTGTATATGTTTACTGATGGACACGCCGGCATTTTGCATTCAAATTAAAAAAGTGATAAAAGTTGTAAAACATTACTTATTAAAAAAACTCACATAGTAAAAACAAAGTTCATGATCAAATAATCTGCACAGATATGGACCCTAGTGCAGTTCATAGATAGTTAGCCACAACATTTTCAAATCCATCCATTACTGTTTATATGTAATGATTTGCTATATGCAAAGCCAGAGAAGAATAGGAGTTCTCAATGAATTGAAACTGCAGCTGCAGTGGCAGCATTTGTTTGAAATAAAAAAGGCACAGTCATTGTAGTGAAGGAACGACAGATTAAACTGGTGTTCTTTCAGGGACAGATCAAGAAAGGATTTAAAGAGTTTTAATAAATCGGACTAAGACGCTAATGAAAAATGAAAGTTACAATCACTTGCCAAGTCCTACCCCACTTGTGACCCAATAATCATTTTTTATGATAAATGATTTTTTATAAATAATCAGATGTGGTGTTACAGTTACACTTCTTCTGGCCAGTGTTGTTTAAAGTACACAACAGTCATTCTTGAGTTAAAGTAGAGATACCTTTCTAGAAAATGATTCAAGTAAAAACTGCCCAAATATTTTATTAAAATGAAAAACACTAATGACAATATTCTTTTGTAATATAACTTGTCTTTTCTCATGTTTTAACCAGCTTTCATCCATTTTATTCCTTTTTAAGTAACCCCCTTCTTTCCCTTCTTTTCTCTATCCCCTCCACCCCTACCTTTATCGTTCCTCCTTCTCTACAACTCATGTCCCCCTATCCTTATCTAAAGCATTATATGTTTATTTATTTTTATTTTTAAAAGTAGAGATTTACTTAGCCTGCCAAGCCACTGTTTGTAGCTGCAGCACTTGCAGGCAGAAGCTCTGCTGCCATTTCAATGGCTTTTACTACTACTGGGACATGTTTGCTGAGAGTAGCAACTGTCGAAAGTGTAAAAGAGGAATATATTGTATGCAAAATATATTAGTTGAAATAACCAAAATTTCACTACAACTACTTTAATAAAGCACCGATTTTCAAAGAATTGAATCTTAAGGAGGTTAAAGTGGTTCTGCAGTGACGCTAAGATGAAGAAAGAGGAAAATAACACTAAGGAAAGGATACACTGAGCTTCTTTTAATATCGACTTGACACCCCACAATAATGCAATTTTCCAAGGAAAGCTCCTGGCAAAAGCATGCAGTTGTGGGGTTCCAGCAGTCAGCTGTAATCACTGCAAGAGTGTGGGAGGCATGGTTCCTAGGTACCGACAGGAGCAATGTCTTCCATCTGTCTGTAGTTGAGCTCTAATGTTCAGTGCTGTGGCCAGAGCTTCATACTTTTCTCAAAGTCTTTGGTTCCAAAATAAGAACAAGCACTTGCCAAACATAGGACACATTTTGCTAAAACAGGGAAATTCTAAATAGCAGATAGTAGCCCCTGGCCATCACTAAAATGGGAGCATATCAACACTTTTTAATAGCCTGCCTGAGTTGCCTCAACTGTCTGTTCCTATCTCCCTGTCAGGTTGCATGCATGGTAGTGATATTTTCTCCCTGGCACCTGAACATTATACAAAAAAGACATTGTGGCAGACATATTAAAGAGATTCTAGAAATTAATAGATAATAATTGCTGTAATTAAGAAAATACTTAACAAGGAAAATTAGTTTCGTACTTCTCTTTTTTATTTCTCTCTTTCTCCTCTCCACATCCGGTCCCCTCCATTTCTTTTTTCTCTTTAACCCAGACACAACATATCTTCTCTTCATGAAAAAAATTAACTTTATACAGAAATTAATTAAATTTGTTAACTGGATTTTGCTATATGCTCTTTAACTTTATACAGAAATAAATCCAAATTAGCAAACTGAAATTTGCTATGTAGCCTTAAGGCCACCACTTCACTATGTCAATATCTTAAATACCAAATTTTTAAAGTACATAATCTCAGGTTCAAACTGGTGCTCTTTTTGCATGGGCTTTTCTATGGAAAACCTGTTGCCGAGGTTCCCCTCTGGGCTGAAGTTCCCCTCTTTGTTCTAATTCCCCTGTGAGTCCTCTTTTCTTGCTCTTGTACTCCAACTGGAGCATGATACAAAGTATTCCAGCTCCGTCCATCAAACAGTTTTAAAGTATATGAACCACATTTTTGTAGCACTTTAAGAGGAGTTTGCACACCATGTCCTGTGTTTGGACATGGACAAAAGAGCCACATTGAAAATGAAAAGCCTTAGCACATCTCTTTCTATCAGTATAATTCTTCAATTTTTATTTTTTTTTTGCTTTGCCTGTGTTACCCATTTAAAGTGAGACAGAATACGTAATTGCTGCTTGTGGAGTCCTTCCAAGTGAAGCTTAGTACTCATTTGCATACCATGGAGTAGTTTCGCTGGGGAACATTAAGTTGTATTATGTTTAGTTCATCGATAGATCTGAACAAACTATTCTGTAAATGTCACCCAGTATTTCCCCTCAATATGTCTGCCAACAAGCTGTCCTTTAGACTCCTGTTAAACTGTTCTATCTCTCCATTTGCCTTAGGGTACTAAAGAGAGGACTTTTTATGTACAATACCCCTGTTTTTTAGGAAGCCCTCCACTTGCTGAAAAATTCAATCAGTGTCACTGCAAATGACAGTTAGTGGCAGCTTGTTTAAAAGTTTTATCAGGAGGTGTTGCAGGTGCAGTGGTAACACAAAACACTGCTGACCCCTCACTATATAACCCAAAGCCACAGACAGCTCTATTCTTACTTTATAGTAAGGCACCAATGAAGGATTTAAACCTTTGTTGAATTTAGGTCACTGTGAGGCTATTAGTTCATGTGGCTGAGCTTGAACAGAGGATTCTTGACATGCAAGCTTAAACTCACTTAGAGAGATGACAGATATACCCACTATAAGAGCTACTACCTCTGTATTGTCTTTTGTTTGATGTCAGTAGGCAGTGGAAGGCTTGGTAAGCAATCAGCAGTAACATTTACAGATCCTGGTTTGTATTCAATCTCAACAACTTTGCTGAACCTCTGGTGACTCGCATCCCTGCTCTATTCAACCCTTTGAATGACAGCAAAGTGGTAAGAGGGCTGTGGTCAGTACGCAGTATACTCAACAAGCAAGTCCTTCATCTCTCTCTAGCCCAGACACATCCCAAAGCCTCCTTTTCTATGGTGGAGTATCCACCGTTAGAAGGTGATAATTCACAAGATGCAAATGTCACTTTTCTCTCTGACCCATCTCTGTGCATCTGTATGAGCACAGTCCCAAAAACAGGGCTAATGCAGAGCTATACTCTATGAGTTTCTTATACATTTTCAAAACTCCTTTGAGCATCCTCGGTCAAATTAAGTGAAGATAAGCCTGCCAACATTTTGCACATCGGCTCAACCACACATGAATAATTTGGGATGAATTTGGCATACCATTAAGTCAGCCCAAGGAAAGTGCGAAGACTGGGAACATTGGATTGTGGGGGAGCCATCAATACTGCATTGACATGGGAAGGGTCCGTCTTTAGGCCAGTGGCGATATTGTATAACCCAGAAATCTGAGCTCCTTTTGCCTGATTGTGCATTTTGTCATGTTCAGCCTCCACCCAGCTGCATTAAAAGCATATAACACTGTCACTAAATAATGATTGTGCTTCTGCATTATTTTCCCCCATAATTATAACATCATCCAAGTAGCACTGGACTCGTGGTAAACCTTTAAATATTCTAGTCATTAGTCTCTGAAAGCTGTTTGGCCTGTATACAAGCAAATAAGGTACCCTTTTAATTCTGAATAAATCTAATGAAGAAGTACCTGATAGTAAGCACTTTGTTAATCTAATGTAGAAAACAGTACTCCCCTGAAGTTCAGAAAATACTTCTTCCGTATGAGCTAGTAGATAAGTGTGCACTATTATTGTTATGTTAGGTTCCCTTAAATCCACACATAAATGAATATTTCTCTCTTTTTTCTCTGTCACGACAATGAGGGAGACCCATTATAAAGACTCTACTGGCTTAATAATGTCCTGTTGTAACAGCTTCTCTAGCTCCTTAGAAACTGCTGCTCTCCCCATGAACAGCAAACAGCATAATTTATGCTGTTTTGGCATCACATTTGGACTTACCTTTATTTTGCATACAAACCCTTTTGCATACCCTAGAGGCTGTATGCACTCTTCAGCGACAGATGATATATACTTATCTTCTGGAAAGGTGCACTGTTCTGTTACAGTTCCAGCAACTGCAACCCAAGTTTAGCAAACAGGTTTCGACCTTATACTGCAGTTCCATGCTGGGTAATATAAAGTTCTGAATCAGAACTTCACCTGAAAACTTGAACACATCCATTCACAACAATTGGATTACCTCCATAACTCAAAAGCCTGAGTCTTGGTGTGCAGAGCCTGATGTTCGGAAGCAATTCCATGCACAGTGGATATGGCAGAATAGAAACCAAAAATTCCGTGGCTATACTTCACAAGCTTTTTGATCATTCACTGGTCTGACAAAAATAGTGCACATAACTTTATCTGCATTACAATTTGTCTCTACATTTAATACTGTCACTTTAGACACATCAGTAAGATTACTATGATCTGTGACTCCACCTACTTCTTTGAATTTCCCATTGGGATTAATAAAGTATCTATCTATCTATCTATCTATCTATCTATCTATCTATCTATCTATCTATCTATCTATCTATCTATCTATCTATCTATCTATCTATCTATCTATCTATCTATCTATCTATCTACTCCTTTGAAGACTCCAGCAAAATGTCCTGTTTTTCTATAGTTAATTACATCGTACTATCTTTAGGCGGGACAGCCTTCATAGTAAGCTTTGTGCTCAGGAGAGCTGCCTCTGTAACACCTAGCCATTTCCTTTGATCCTTACTTTGATAAGTGGCTCTGAGCCTTATAACCAGGTGCACTCAATGCTTGTAATGCTTCTGCCACATGAGACCTGCTGGCAGTTTCCCGGTAAATTATCATTGCATCAGCTATTAAAGACTCCAACTGATATGCAATTGTGATTGCTTTATATAACATAAGCAGCACTTCGAGAAGCAGTCATTCTCTGACCTAATGTGAATTAGTTTTCTCGATGAGACAATCTCTTATCATTTCTTCCTCAAATATCCTAAAATCACAAGTAACCAATAATGTCCCACAATACAGCGACATACTGAGTCACTGACTCTCCCTGTTGCTGGCTTCTTTGTTGGAACTTATACCTTTCAGGCACAACGTTCACCTTGAGTAGAAAAAATGTCTTGAGAGCCTTCGCTGCTGATGCAAAGCTGTCAGCCTCCAGCGATAGCATGTAAAATATTCTTTGACCTCTGTTCCAAGGCTGTGAATCAGAAGTGCACGCCTTCTGCCATCCCACATCTCTTCCACAATAGCCTGTGTGTAATTCCCAAAATTACAAAACTACAAGGAAAATGGCACAGGTGGATAGCCAGGTATCATGAGAAAAGGGGTAAGTAGGGTTAAATTTGCAGCCATCATCGCCAATATGTTGTAATTAAGAAAACACATAACAAGGAAAATTAGTCCAAGTACCTCTTTTTTATTTCTCTCCTCTCCACATCCGGCTCCCTACATCCCTTTTTCCGCTTTAACGCCAGACACAACAATAATAAACTCATGGTGATACAGCATAAATGACACAGACCTGGCAAAGTAAAATTAAATAATCAACATGGTAACTGGACCGAAACAGTAGACGTTGAATACATTGCTCCACCCCCCCCCCACCTGCTATGCAAGATGTTTACAGCAAAATGTAAAATTCAGAAAAAAAATGTAGTCACGTGTGTTTAAAATTCACATGCACTAATTTGGTCCTCAGATGCTTCAGGACCTGGTGAGCAAACTGTGTTATGTAATTATTAAAGATCACACTTAACTTTTATTTATATTTTTTTGTAATGTTAAAAAAAGATAACATAACAATGTCACTCTTAAGAAATTGCTGTCTTATGCAATCACCACGACACCTTACACTACATGTCTACCAAGCCAAAAATGTGAATGATAGGGGCGTAACATGACATTTGGGGTGGAGGGGGGGGGGAGACTTAGCTGGACATGCTTAAGCCCCTATGTTTTTCAGGTTTGATGAAGAGTTCACGAAAACCAGCTTTTTACATAAAAACACATTTCATGCGGACACAGTACAGGGAATCTTTCATTCACAGAAAGATAAGCTGGTATTTTAAATGTGGCCAATGATTTTTTTGTTTTCAAGAAATTGTTGTTCGTTATCTCCAAACAAGTTTAAAGAAAACAAAGTTAATTGAATTATTATTAATAATAATAATAATAATAATAATAATAATAATAATAATTTACATTTATATAGAGCTTTTTTCACTACTCAGAGAGCTCTCCACACTGGGAGGACCTGGGATATTTGTGGCAGAATTATTTACGGATCCTTGCATCTGTTGCATGCAGAAAAATGCAACTTTAGCTGTCATATTATAATCACTAAAGTAACTACAGCTTAAAGTAATAGCATATAGCACAAACAGGACACCTCAGAAATTGTAATCGATTTAGTGTGGAGCACAGTAACAGTACAGACATATTTTAGGTGACTGACTGAGTAAAGCCTTGTGTATATTTCTGTAGCCCTTTTGTTTTCTGGTTTCATATTAATATGCCAGTTACGAATTTGTGAGAAATCTTTAGATAATGGTAGGAATAAAAAGGTTAAAATATAGTTAAAAGACAAAAGAAACACTGAAAATTTTATAATCAAAGAAATCAGAAATATTCTCTAAACATTGTCAGTAACAAAGTAGAACTCCTGGCTAATGGCTCCCAAGAACGATAATGGTAAGTAATTATTACAAAGAAAATGAGAGTTTTAATCATGACAAACAATATTCAGGATATTCCCAAATATAATTCTAACCAGTAACTAAAATAATAACTGTAGTGAAAGTACAGAAAGAAACTAAGCATAGTACTAACAAAAACTTGACACAGATGTGACTCATGCAGAGGGGATAAAATGAACAATAAAAAAAGACACGAACTTCAAAGAAAGCAGCTGGACTCAATTGAGACAAACCAAAAAAAAATATATCACAAGATCAACAGTCAAGTCTGAGTACGAATACCCCAAATTCAAGACAAGTCCAAGACATTTGATTAAACATCTCAAGATCAGACTCCAGTACTGCTGTCCTATCAAACCCCTTCACCCCATACCAAAATAGTGTAAATTAAATGTCACTAACACAACAATAGAATAAAAAAATGTTTATGTATAATAATAAGAAAACACTAAAAACCTGGTAGGTCTGACATGCTAAATATAAAGAGAGACCAACAAACAAAATTCCTCCCAATAAAACATCACACTATGCAATAGTTTAAACAAGAAGAGGCAGATTATGGGCATTTTCTATTAGCACTTTATTTACCATAGCAGTATGGATTCAGTTAGATATAGTTTTGAGTATTAATTTGGACTGCAGTGTTAAAACATAAGTAATACACATATTAAATTGGTGGGACTTCTGGAGTCTGACAGGAAATGCTGTCAGATGACCTCTAATACTCAGGGGTTAAAAAAGGAAAGGAAGTTAATGACTGTGTCACACTGCTCTTAGTTCCCTATTTCCTACATGTGTAGAGCCCACAAAGTGCCCCCTGAGCATGTATGTCTGATACCATTTACTTCTAAATGAATATGGTTATAAAAGGAGGTTAACCACTGATGGAAATTAAACAGCTCTGGATGTTTCCATCTTAAAGTTAAAAATAACTTAGCTGCTATAATACCCAGAGCTAAAAGTTGTCTAGTGTAGAACTGGTTTGACATAAATTGGATGTGTTTAACAAGATGTAGACATGAGGACATAAGGAAAAATGTCAAATATAGAAGATGGACAAGAGTGGACAGCAGATAACAAGTAAAAGTGAGGTAGTCATGACAGGAACATGTAAAGAAATATTCTAGGTTCATTAGTTGTGCATATGTAACAAAATTAGTTAGAAGCAATTCCCCTAACAAACCGTCAAAGGGATGGTGGTTGGGGAGATTAGGTATAATTCATGAAGAAACTGAAATTGTGTAAATTCATAATTGGTATTTCTAGAACATTATTTGATATTTCTTAAAATGGTTTTCCAGCACAGATGAAGATAAATCACAAACCCATATATTAAAAATGGGTCAAGTTTGTCCAGGAAATTTAAAAAAATGGACTAAAAGACAGACATTGGTTTGGTAATAAAAGAAGATGAAGTAAGTATCTAAGCCACACCTTTAAAAGCAAACTGAGCTGCAGATAAAGAAATTAAATATTAGAGGGAACATATCTTACATGTCTCGTGGAATATTCTCAGGGCTTGGTCATCAAAAATATCACTTTTGGTATTAATACCACCTCTTTACCAGACAGGTAAGTAGCACATCTATCCACCCATCAACAAGAATGAATGTGAATGTTTCTCCAGTGGATTTTTCATTAATATTACCAAAGAGCAGTAAAGTAAGGTTGTAGGAAGCAATGAGGGCACTCTGCATGGATAGCCAAACTAGGGCATCCATAAGATGAAATCACCAATAAAATAAACGAAGAACATAAGCCCAATGATAAAACTGCTCTATTCCTACTTCAAATGACTGTGGACTGTTTAAGTCTGGGCCTATATCCATTTCAAATACCTTTCAAATATTTGTAGGGGTAGCTACAGGAATCTTGGAAAAAACAAAATTACTTTTGGGGATAATATTCATTTTAATAATGGCAAGGCAAGTGTGGAATGACAAAATTCATTTTAGTCCAATTGGTTATTGATTATCTGTATTGAGAACAGAACCCAAATCTCAACAACTGAACTGAGAGAAATACATAGTTCCTAAATGTTTCCTAACTACCTAAACCACTTTTAAAATTTGAATATTTGTGAGGAACTGAGCAGCTTGACATTACTTTTTTCATGGAAAGAGGACAGACATGGTCCAGTTCATTTCATATTCAGTCATTATTTCAAAATTCTGAAATAACTTTTACAATTTTGCAAGGTCAGTAGGGGTGTTTCCTAAAGACAAAAGAACATTACCTGTATATAAATTTATGTAATCATATGATTCTTTAATAGAAATGTTTGCAAAATAATCAAAACGCTTGGCTATAAAGGCCATGGGCTTTAATATCCATCCATTTTCCAACCCGCTGAATCTGAACACAGGGTCACGGGGGTCTGCTGGAGCCAACACAGGGCACAAGGCAGGAACCAATCCTGGGCAGGGTGCCAACCCACCGCAGGGGCTTTAATATGAGTGTGAATAATAGTGGTGGAAGTACCTGATACCTTTAATGATCTGAAACAAAGTAGAGATAGCTGAGTTGGTTAAAACAACAGCTGAAGGTGTGGAATATAATATCTTAACTCTGCCTATGAAATTCTCACCAAAGTGCACACAACAGAATTAAGCTTGTACTCCTTAGTAGGCATTTATATAATAAATATAGCCTAAAAAATACATAACTTAAAAAAACAGAAAATTGAGTTCATTTCTGAAATTAGCACACTCAAGTACTTTTAAAACATTCCTAAGTTGTTCTGTGGCAAAATCTTTGTTGATCATGATCTTCATAGGTAAACAAAGATTTTTTTTTCCCAATATGAAAAAAATATGACGAAAGGAAACAGTTGATGGATGAAATTATTCACATTTCACTTCTTGTACTGGATATATTTTGCTTAATCTTAGTCAACACAGATGTGTTCAATGTACACATTTAGCTAAATAACACAATGTATTGCATACGTTGATTAAGAGTCCATCATGTAAAGCCCTCAGTTCTGTTCAGCATCTGAGGTGCCTTAAGTAATCTAGGGGTGCACATTTTAAACAAATAACTTACTTGCACATAGTAAGTAGAATATTGTGTCTGTGAAATAATTGTATAGAGGATGCACATACAGTATATTGTCAATACAGAGGTGTCTAAAGGTCTGAATACTAAATGATTTCCACAAGTTAAAAAATGTCTAGGATATGGTTGACTGGAATATGTGATTGCCATCCATGGGAGCTACTGACAGCAACAGTTCAGGCTGAAAGTACATTTGTACATAAGTGCCATATTTTGAATAAGTGACACACCATCAATAGTAATCGATACAAAATGTGGACAGACCATATAGCACATTGTTTAAATGGATTTTCTTTTCAAAACTAATCAAGTGTGTGTAGTTTCATTAATTGCTGCTTTCTTCCATAGACTCAAAATAGGTATATTGGTGACCCAGTAGTAAAATTGAAAGTTTGATTGTGCCATGCCTCTGCTTTAGTTCACTGCAAGACAGTTTTTTGATTACCTATATGCATTCCAGATTAACAACATTACAAGGTATTTGTTAATATATGGTATGAAATAATATTTTAAAACAGACGTAGTAACTTAGGAAAGATATTAACTTTCATAATTTAAATTTTTCTCTCCTAATGTAGGAAGAAAAGATGACTATTTTTGAATATCTTATTTAGTACTTTCCAAAAGGGTGTAAACATTTTTTGTAACTGCTGCTACTTGATATCTGAAATGTTGTGACATAAAGAAAATGATCCACTTCAAGTTTACTTACTGAAACAGTATACTGTCTGTAGCGGACGGCCAAGGGGTGGAAGGAGCAGGGGAGAGAGCATGCACAAGGCACTATCTCCCCTGGAAACTTATCCCCACTGGGCTCAGTGGGAGCCACCAGGGGGTGCTGCTGGGACTGCAAAGCCCTGCTTCATTGGTCTACCAACTTTCAGACCAAGCCCACTGGACACCAGAAGTACTCTCAGGTATTACATAAAGGGAGCCAATTTCCATTGCTCCCCGACCCAGAGTCAGGAGGAAGAGGGACAGCGTTTACTGGAGGAAGACTGAAGGCGGAAGACAAAGAGAGACACAGAGAGAAGCCAGGGAGAGGGTACAAAGAGTTGCAGGGTGTACTGCTTTGTGCTTTTATTACTGTGTTTATTTGTGCTTTGTACTGTGCAGCGGAGGTGGGAAATTATTGGGAAGAGTTTCCCACATCCAAATAAAAGCCTGCATTTCTGCTGGACTTATGTCTTAATCTGCTTGTGTCGGGTTTGGGGAGGTGGAGTGCCCCCTACAGACCACACCTCTATTGAACAATTATTGAAGGTTTGATTATTGTCTTTAACAATCAGGGTTGATCTTATTTTATAGAAAATAGCACTTTCTTTTTTCTTTTTGTTCAAGATTTGCCAAAGTCATGATAATGTTATTCAGTAAACAAACTAGTCTGATAATCCAATTTCTTTTTATTAAAAAAATCAAGATTTATTTTATATAATGAAAAATTCACATTATCTGCATGGCCACATGTATCTCTCAAAAGACAGTGTATTTGAGACGTGATGTTTTGAAAAACACAGACATTTTTTTCTTTGCATTTCACATTTCTGTAAAAAGAATCAAGTTTATATCATGAGTGAAAAATATTATGAAGGCTAAATGACAGCACATATTGTAATATAGTTGAGTTGAGTAGCTTGGTATTTAACCTTCCAGCCTACAAGGTGGTTTGCAATAATGATGAGAACATTTTTGTACAACTTTTTTTTAAAACCTTGCATACACATAAACTGTAACCATATACATGTAAACTTTATTTAGGTCCTTGAACTAAACTGACTAGCAAGTACAAGAATTTTCTCTACTATTTACCCATTAATCCTCTTTATCCTACTGTTGCTAATGCATGCAAATAATACAAAACTATTGTCCAATGAATGCACAGCATCAGTTTTTTAAGCTATGGAGAACTTTTTTAGCATGGCAGAAGGAGAGAATGTGAAGAGTGTACTGTAATCATCAAGTCATTCATGGTGCTGGACAACAGAGGACAGTATTTGCAGAGTTTTAAAATAAGTTTTAATGCAAGTCCATTTGAAAAATGCTTATACTTTCAATTAAATCTGTCTTCAGCGGTGCATTTAAAAACTGCAATTACAGTCCTGTTTAATTTTACTTTGCTATGTCTACATCTCATATTCTACGCCAGTTTGAGGATTACTGTTATAATTATTGGTGGATTGTTATTTACATATTGTAGTCTATATTACAGTGTTTCCCAACCTCTGTCCTGGGGGCACACTGTGGTTGCAGGTTTTTGTTCCAAACAGCTTCTGTTTTTAATTGGACTCCTGGGCTAATTAAGTGATGTGTTATTTCCCAAGTTCTGTGCTTAGGGAACAATATAGAAATTAGAAAACTAAGTTTAGTAATAAAATATATACATATATTAAAATGTACCAATATTATCATCTTGATTTTCATTTTACTTTTCCAGGTGTTCTAATTGTTTAATTAATCCATTATTTACTAATTAGTGGGTCTGATGCTAAAGTAGTTGCAGCCTTTGATTATTCAGTGTTGTTTGCCAGCGTGTCCGCTCTGCTCATTTTTAATTGTCATTAATAAGATACAACGAAGGGGAAAAACTGAACAGAGATAGGGCAAAATATAATGAAATCAACAAAAGAGAGTTAAGCATTTAAATCTATAGCAAAAGCAGAAATACTTCTAAATGTCTTATAAACCCTGTGATCCTATAGTTAGGATAAAGCGGGTTGAATAATGGATGGATGGCTGGATGGATGTCTTATAAATGTAAAAATCATGCTGCTGCGCTTTTCTGAATGTAGAATAAAAGAAAAATAATACCAGCTAATTAAATGAGATCAGTTTTATCAGGTGTTGTCACTGATTAGGAATCTGGTTGGAACAAACACCTGAAGCCACAGTGTGCCCCCAGGACCGAGGTTGGGAAACACTGGTCTATAATGTTTGCTTTCTTCTCCCCAATGTTTATGACAAGTCAGTGCACATGCATATTGCATTTTATATATTCTGGTTATCCCATTTAGAAAAATGTTGTTACTTTCTAGAGTCTGTTAAAAGGTATCAGTCACAACTGATATCTCTCTATTATAAAAGAAAATCTTGAGACAAGACTTTTGCTAAGAGATTTTTTCAAGTCCTGTGAGATGAGACTATTGCCAAGAGATTTTGTCAAGTCCCACCCTCCTGTCAACCATTTTCAAACACACCCACAATCCATTCAACTCTCATTCGTGTGAATGCTTTTGTCAGACGCAGTTCCTGTGCTCTCAGCTCTTATAAATTTTTACGTTTTCTTTATTTTAAGTCGTTTATGAGAAGTCCTCAGTTTCATCCTTTAAATAAGAACAGTATTTTTAGACATACAATCTTTTCGTTTCCTTCTATGTAGTCCTTTTCTGGACAATAATTTTATACGTTCTAGATGACATGTTGACAATTAATCGAAGAAGAAAGGGTAGCACGTCGAAAAGAAGCCCAAAAGCGTTGGAAAGAAAAGAATTAAAAAAAGAACAATAATAATCTAAGTGAAAATTCGGAAAATAAGGAAAGTAATAATCAGCCTGGACCAAGTGGAATTGAAAACGTAGCAGGTTTAAGTGGGATCGGAAATAAAAGACATAGAGTAGAAGACAAAGTAGATTGTTGTAAAGAGGTTCAAAAACGTTGGCGCGATATACATGAAGAGCAGGTTTGAGATTATGAAAGTACTAAAATTTGAAAGTCTCAAAAAACTGATAGTAAAGATCGCATTAGCGCTAACAAACGCAAATTATTACTTGGTGAAATAATGGAACAGTGAAAGAGATGGAATATATGGACATAGGTGATATGACAGAAGTATGTAGATATTGTTTGGCTTTAAAGTTTAAGTCGGAAACTTATATTTCATCTAATTCGTGTTGCCATAAGGGAAAAGTAGTGTTTCTTCCCAATGAAAAGGTGTATCCATGAGAATTAATAGAGCTTGCCTTCCTCATCAGTTCGTCCATGCGTGAGTCGTCCTTCTTCTTTATGCCTCCCCAACACACCACTGCGTGGAAGAGGGCACTCGCCACAACCGTCTGATAGAACATCTGCAGCATCTTATTGCAGATGTTGAAAGACGCCAGCCTTCTAAGGAAGTATAGTCGGCTCTGTCCTCTCTTGCACAAAGCATCAATATTGGCAGTCCAGTCCAATTTATCATCCAGCTGCACTCCCAGGTATTTATAGGTCTGCACCATCTGCACACAGTCACCTCTGATAATCACGGGGTCCAGGAGGGGCCTGGGTCTCCTAAGATCCACCACCAGCTCCTTAGTTTTGCTGGTGTTCAGGTGTAGGTGGTTTGAGTCGCACCATTTAACAAAGTCCTTGATTAGGTTCCTATACTCCTCCTCCTGCCCACTCCTGATGCAGCCCACGATAGCAGTGTCATCAGCGAACTTTTGCACGTGGCAGGACTCCGAGTTGTATTGGACGTCCGATGTATATAGGCTGAACAGGACCGTAGAAAGTACAGTCCCCTGCGGCGCTCCTGTGTTGCTGACCACAATGTCAGACCTGCAGTTCCTGAGATGCACATACTGAGGTCTGTCTGTAAGATAGTCCACGATCCATGCCACCAGGTATGAATCTACTCCCATCTCTCTCAGCTTGTCCCTAAGGAGCAGAGGTTGGATGGTGTTGAAGGCGCTAGAGAAGTCCAGAAACATAATTCTTACTGCACCACTGCCTCTGTCCAAGTGGGAGAGGGATCGGTGTAGCATGTAGATGATGGCATCCTCCACTCCCACCTTCTCCTGGTATGCGAACTGCAGAGGGTCGAGGGCGTGGTGGACCTGTGGCCTCAGGTGGTGAAGCAGCAGCGGCTATGACAATTAACAAATCACAGGAACAAACATTCCAAAAAGTCGGTTTATTTATTAGACAGAAAGAGTTATAGGTTATGTTGTCACGATGTATGTCTAAACATGGAATCAAAATTCAATGCGATATTGAAGAAAAGTTAATTCCAAATAATGTTTTTACTGAAGTGTTAAAGTAAAAGTGTAAGTTTAAAAAGTATTTGGGTGTTAATTTCAAAGCCAAACAGAACAAAAACATATAACTCAAAGAATACCTCTAACGCAACATGAAACATAATTTTATTTCAATTTATTGCGTTTTACTATTTTTAACTATGGTTAATTACTCGCTGTAATGTAAAATATTTAGTTCTATTATGCATATGTAACAATTCCCATGAAAATAACAATCTGTTTAAATTGTACATCCGCTTACCCAT
This sequence comes from Erpetoichthys calabaricus, assembly GCF_900747795.2. Taxonomy (NCBI): domain Eukaryota; kingdom Metazoa; phylum Chordata; class Cladistia; order Polypteriformes; family Polypteridae; genus Erpetoichthys; species Erpetoichthys calabaricus. The sequence continues at coordinate 155,308,003 of NC_041401.2, read as the reverse complement.
ATGCGAGTGGCAGAGACACAAAGTGGCTAGCGTATAGCGCCCGCCCGGGGGTTGGCAAGCAAAGAGAGCAGGGGGCAGAGCCCCCTAGTCTTTTAAAAGTCTCACAAGATTGCTTTGCATGTTTTAGCTTGCAGTAAAGACTATGAAGCAAACTCAGGTGTTTGGACAAACAAGTTTCACATTAAAACATTTGAATTATTTTTAATGTCTAATTTTCACTTTTATTTTTTAAATCCAGACTTCTTTTGTTTTTTAGATAAATCTCAGGGTATGGGTATGTGTAAAGGAGTTGGCAGATAATGGGCAGCAAAAATGCACTTTGCCTCAGGAGGCAGTATGTCACCTGCCGGCCCTGCCTGTATCTATTTCATTTGTAAAGGGGGTAACTGCACCTTAGTTGTGAACCTGTTAAACAGCTCTGAGTCTGCAACTAAGTGAAGAGAACTGTACAAAACTAAATTGACTTAACCTGATATGGCCTTCAAACACTATAATTAATTGTATCTAGTGTCAGGAGATTGAATTAATATAAATCATTTTATGTCAACCTTCTACTTTCATGTTGTTAATTCATAGTTACATTACAATTTATACTATGAATGCAGTAAATCCAGAGAGGTTTCTGTCAGCCAAGGTCTTTTCTGTAGATGACACATGACAAAGCGCATGCTGTATGTGAGAGGTAGACATAAACTTGACTCACAAAATCACCAGGCTTATAACAGCACATTCATGAGATAAATATTTTATTCTGCTGCTGTGGATGATTTCTTTTTAGTCATGACAGACCAAAAACCATATTTAAAAAAAATTCATTATCATTTTTTAATAATTAACAAACACATGCTGCTGTTTTGAGCTAATGCTTATGTGTTATTTTATGTGACATATACAGCTTAACTGCTCATTTATACTTAGTGTTCATGATGGCATAGATAAAGAACAAATGCTTTGGTTTAACACTTGCAGATCAATTAAGAAGTTCGTGGCATTTATACATTTTTTGTTAGAAAATAGGCTTGAGAAATGCCTGTACCAAAAGTAACCTGGATGTCCAGATAAGGTGGGAAAGCTGAAATTATGTCACTTGTCAAAACATAAAATACAGTTAATTTAGAGCACATACATTTATAAGCTTTCACTGCTAATTCTTTTTCACATAACTGATGCATAGATAATGCATCTGTTAGCAAAAAAAAATTAATAATAATAAATTGTTTGACATTTGGACACTCCTGGATTTTTTTTGCATTTTGCATTACTCTCTGATGCCACTATAGATGATCCCATGAGGACGCTGGTTTATAAGCCAAACATTGTGAGTTTAAGATTACTATGTATGGATATGTAATTGAATTGAGGGAAGATTTTCTTACAAAAGACAATTTTGAAGCAATATATAAAAATCTCAAGGTAAAATACACATCTACATAAATGTAGGGGAAGCAGTAGAAGTAATGCTGCATCACGTGTTACACCTGGATGCTGTCTGTGAGAGGTTTGCTTACTCTTCCTATGTCTGCATTTTCTGGCTATGTCAGATTTCCTCCCACATGCCATGTTCTCTTTATCTTAATCTAAGTCATCGGAAGATAAACAGTAACCTAAGGCACCATCACACCTCCTCCACCTGCCATGCCCAGATATGTGAAACATAGACTGCTAGTGACAGGGTTGTCATATGTTCCCCACATTTCAGAAGATGACAATAAACCAGAATTTCCCCAGTTTACCTTGAATTGTACCCCAAGTTTACAGCTTTTAATGACCCAGTCATGCTGCACTCCTCAACTTTTTCAGGTGTTGTTTAGTATTATAAATGTCACCACTGTTGTGGATAACACAAATATGCTTGCACAAAAAAGAACTGTATCTGGAAATCAGTGTTGACAAGGGACAGTTTATGGCAGTATCTTGGAGCCTTTACCTTTTTAATGAAAATGATGAAAAATTAACACAAAATATGGGCATGCGTATGAGCATCTTTTAAAGATAAAACCTCTGTGCTTCAGTTATGTACAACATAGTTCCAACTAGAAGAGCAGCTCCCAATTGAAAAAATGGTGGTTGCCTCAAAGGCCCACATTAGTATAAAGAAAGACATGAAGCACAAAAGTGCAAATTGATTATACTTGAACATTTTTATTTATGAATATAAATTCACCCATTTTGCAAGCAAAGAATTGAATTATGAATCATTAATGCCCTTTTTGGACACTGATTACTCAGAACTAGTTATAAAATACATATTGGCAACTTTTTCACAAGTCTGTCTCTATTCAAAGACTTATCACAACTTTAAGCAGGTAAAGGTGAACTCCTGGTGCTATCATGCTAATGTATGTCATCGTTTTATTGTACAACTGCAACAAAAGGCAGGAGAAAATGTGTAAATTGAAGTACAAAGACCCCAGTGTATTGCACAAAATATACTTTGTTCTAAGCAGAAATCATTTCAATGACTGGCATGAACAATTACAATTTTGAAAATGGAAGATTTAGGTGGGGTAAGATTATATGTACATATTTCCAAACTGTTTATGTGTTGCTTTTTTTTCTTGTTTTTTGTTTTTGTTTTTCATTTTCCTTCACAAATTAGTGTATTGTGTGTTTTTTCTAAATATAACTGCAACAGAAATATCTCTTTTCAAGAATCTTTTAGGTATAAGGAGTTAATTGTGCTAAATGTCATAAAATGTTTCCAGAAATGTACCTTTGCCAAACAGTATAACTTTGCAGTGCTATCGGATATCAAGTATATACTTTGTATCAAGGTGGCTGACATGTTGGGTCACACAACAAAATTGATTTCAGGGTTATGCATCCTAACATTTCTTAGGTAAATAATGTAAAATCAAGTATTTTGGAGAGAATTTTTATACATTTATACTCAATACTATTCAGACGTTTACAGCTCCTTTATTATATAACTAGCAAAACACCCGCGCTTCGCAGCGGAGAAGTAGTGTGTTAAAGAGGTTATGAAAAAGAAAAGCAAACATTTTAAAAATAACGTAACATGATTGTCAATGTAATTGTGTTGTCATTGTTATGAGTGTTGCTATACACACACACATACACACACATAAACATATATATACATATATACATATCTACATATACACATATCTACATATATATATACATATACACATCCACTTCTATATATATATCAACATATATATACACACATACATACACACACACATATACATATATACATATACACATACATAGATACACATACACACACATACATATATATACACACATACATACATACATACATATATATCAACATATATATATACACAGACATATATATATATATATATATATATATATATATATATATATATATATATATATATATATCCATCCATCCATCCATTTTCCAACCCGCTGAATCCGAACACAGGGTTACAGGGGTCTGCTGGAGCCAATCCCAGCCATCACAGGGCACAAGACAGGGAACCAATCCTGGGCAGGGTGCTATATATATATATATATATACACACAGACACATATATATACATATATATTTACATATCTACATATATACACATATCTACATATATATACACATCTACATATATATACACATATATATACATAACTACATATATATATATGTAATTGTGTTGTCACTGTTATGAGTGTTGCTGTCATATATATATATATATATATATATATATATATATATATATATATATATATATATATATATATATATAATATACACATACACACACATAAACATATACATACATATACATATATACACATATATACATATATATATATACATTTACACATCTACATATATATACATATATATATACACATATCACACATATATATATACACATACATATACACACATATACATATATACATATACACATACATACATACACATACATATATATATATATACATATACATACATACATACATACACACACACACACATATATATATATATTTATATATCTACATATATATACACATATATATATACATATCTACACATATATACACATATATATACATATCTACATATATCTAGACATACATATATACATACATACATTGACATATATATGTATATATATATATAATATATATATATATATATATATATATATATATATATATATATATATATACATATCTACATATATATATATATCAAATCAATGTCAACCTTTTGTAGGGTCTGTCCCTGAGACTTATTAATTGTTATTGCAAAGCAGAGCCTTAGTGGAAATTGGAGGCGTTTGAATTGAAATGGGAGATCAGAGGGTATAACGGGGATGCGAGGAATAAAAACTCTCTCCCCTGAGCCACTGCCAGTAAAAATAGTTGCCTGAATGAGGCTCTTTTGCAGACACGTGACCTGAAGGCTCGTGCCGTCACAAAGTTTCAGTGGCTGTACGGAAATCCACAATCGGTTTCATATTGTTTTCATACCTTACCAATTGTGTAATGTGTTTTTTGAACAGGTTTGATTCATCGAAGTGATCACTCCTGCTGCGTTCAGTCACTTCACGTGAGCCGATCTCTTGTGTGATGTTGCGATGTCCAGGGGTTTATTTAATGTTAGCTAAGACACGGCAGTTAAAAGTTTCTCGCTACAGCAATTTTAACTCTGTCACAAAGTGATCCAAACTGTCGTTTATACCTCGTGTCTTCTCATTAAACTTGTATCTCGCGAATATGGCATTGCAAACGGCAGCGGGTCAGTTCACGTGCTTACATGGGAGGCGTGATGACGCAATATATTTTGATATATACCAAAATACCTGCGCTTTGCAGCGGCGAAGTACTGCTTTAAAATTTTTATTAAGAAGAAAAGTTAACCTTTTTAAACTGAGGGAAAATGAATCAATAATTATTTCTTAAGGATCTCTTTGTATACCATGTTGTCAGTTCGTCCTTCCGGTTCTAATATGACCAAGCTATGTGCTGAGCTTACTCTTGAGCATGAAATCTAACGTGGTTTGTGACCTTCAGAATGAAAACAGTTTGCCTTCACCTTTTTAATAAAAGGCGAGCTTTTAAGCCTGAGAAATCACCCCGTAAATGCACACGTTTAATTGCACATGTGTTAATATGTATGCTTACACAGTATTAAAAGACACTCAACAACGGAGACTTATTAATTGTCATTGCTAAGCAGAGCCTTAGTGGAAATTGGAGGTGTTTGAATTGAAATGGGAGATCAGAGGGTATAACGGGGATGCGAGGAATAAAAACTCTCTCCCCTGAGCCACTGCCAGTAAAAATAGTTGCCTGAATGAGGTTCTTTTGCAGACACGTGACCTGAAGTCTCGTGCTGTCACAAAGTTTCAGTGGCTGTACGCAAATCCACAATCGGTTTCATATTGTTTTCGTACCTTATCAATTGTGAAATGTGTTTTTTGAACAGGTTTGATTCTTTGAAGTGATCACTCCTGCTGCGTTCAGTCACTTCACGTGAGCCGCTCTCTTGTGTGATGTTGCGATGTCCACGGGTTTATTTAATGTTAGCTAAGACCCGGCAGTTAAAAGTTTCTCGCTACAGCAATTTTAACTCTGTCACAAAGTGATCCAAACTGTCGTTTATACCTCGTGTCTTCTCATTAAACTTGTATCTCGCGAATATGGCATTGCAAATGGCAGCGGGTCAGTTCACGTGCTTACATGGGAGGCGTGATGACACGATATATTTTGATATATATCAAAATACCCGCGCTTTGCAGCGGCGAAGTACTGCTTTAAAATTTTTATTAAGAAGAAAAGTTAACCTTTTTAAACTGAGGGAAAATGAATCAATAATTATTTCTTAAGGATCTCTTTGTATACCATGTTGTCAGTTCGTCCTTCCGGTTCTAATATGACCAAGCTGTGTGCTGAGCTTACTCTTGAGCATGAAATCTAACGTGGTTTGTGCCCTTCAGAATGAAAACAGTTTGCATTCACCTTTTTAATAAAAGGCGAGCTTTTAAGCCTGAGAAATCACCCCGTAAATGCACACGTTTAATTGCACATGTGTTAATATGTATGCTTACACAGTATTAAAAGACACTCAACAACGTCATTTACCTTTGTTCCCGCGTTTGATAAAAGGCGAGCTTTTAAGCTTGAGAAATCACCCCGTAAATGCACACGTTTAATTGCACATGTGTTAATATGTATGCTTACACAGTATTAAAAGACACTCAAAAATTAACGTCATTTACCTTCGTTCCCGCGTTTGACTCATGCTGTAAATCTCTTCCTTGTTTTTAGTTCACGTGATTACGTAGGAGGCGTGATGACGTGATACGTGACTCCGCCTCCTCCATTAGAGTATATGGACAAAAAACAGGTTCCAGTTATGACCATTACGTGTAGAATTTCGAAATGAAACCTGCCTAACTTTTGTAAGTAAGCTGTAAGGAATGAGCCTGCCAAATTTCAGCCTTCTACCTACACGGGAAGTTGGAGAATTAGTGATGAGTCAGTCAGTGAGGGCTTTGCCTTTTATTAGTATAGATCAGAATAATAACCACTATGTTTTGGGTATGTAATTTTGACACAATAATGCCTAGAAACCCTTAGGGTGTAAGAGGTTTTATACTTAAGATGTAAGTCACAGTATATTATGTATGAACTTCAGTTTGAGAGAGTTTTTAATATGTGCAGACAAATATGGTTAATAGATTGGGATGTAGGCCTTGTTCTCAAGTAATGATTCAGTTCATGAATCAAATGAAAAAGAATCATTTGCTCGTTCTCAGGTAATGATTTAGCTTCAGAATCAAATGCACAAGAATTGTGTGAATGACACATACCCAGAACAGTCAATGAGCCATAAAAAAGTGGGTATTAAAGTAAACTTGACAGCAAATAATTGTTAAAAATTTGAATAATATTTTTTATGGCTCAGTTTTGTGTGAGTAATTTGTTAAACGTACAAAGGCACATAAACATATTAATTCAATACTATGTTCTGTTTACTATAATATATTTCAATACTATATATTCTGTTTTAAACAAGTCAAATAGCAAATTGTACAAATGTTAATCAAAAGAGCAAATTTAGAGAGTTAAAGATTTATATTCAGACTGATTAAGAAGAGAACAGAAGGGGAAGGAGAGAAACCAGTGTAAATTTGATGGGAGCCATGATGGTGGATCTTTCCAACTCCTGATCAGGTTAAACTCTATGCACCAAATGGTATTAGTCTAAATCTAGTTAGGGAACACAACTCCCACACTTCCCCATTCTGTCAGGAATTGCATAGCAATGGGAAACAACTAATCTGACCAATGTTTGATGGGGGAAAGGGAAAGTTTGGCATTAGCAAAATTAAAATATGGAATGAAATTAATAATAATAAAAAGTAAGAATGAAACACTAAAGATGAAGAGTTAAAAAATTAACTCAGCAATTACATTTTTTTTTGCTCTATAAACAGTGGTACTAGTTAGAAATAACACCTTGCACTAAGTTAGAAACATCTGTCCCATTGCATTTAAATGTCATTAGCACAGATAATGGAAGATAATTCTGCTGACAAAGGTTATTTAAGTAGTAAGGATTAATTTGGAATAATTAATTTTATATCCAGAAACAGACTAGTAAGAAGTAAACAGATTAAAGATGTGGGGGAAGCCTGATTCAGCATGAATACAGAATGATTTCTGGTGACATTATTTATTTTATTGGGAGTGATCAGACACAATTTATAAAAATGCCATGAAAAGAAGCTTAAGAGCAAATTAAACGAGTAAATGGAATAAAAAACAGCAATGTTTGGCAGATATCAGAATTGGTAAATTTGGCTGCCGATGAAGAATAAGGAGTCCAGGTCATATTAATAAGCCATACCCCAAACCCAGAACCTCCCAAAGAAAGGCTCCTATGGTCAAAAGTCTTGTCTGCATCTAGTGATAGAAAAAAAAGGCCAGAAAAACACGAAAAGTTAGGTAAAATGAGACCTGCATCATTAATAAACAGGATGTTGTCTGCAGCATGACAGAACCGGATAAAACCTGACAGATCAGTGTGAATTAATCTGTTCAAAATCCCAATTATAATTTCAAGAAATAAACACTCTAGTGGTAGAAGGCTTATTTTTATTCTTTATTTTTTTTTATATATTTGCTTACAAGATAATGTAAACAAGCAAGCAGCTTGCAAGCAAACAAAAAGGCCAGGTTATCTTGCTCCTGATAAGCAGAGGTCAGATCACTCTTTGGAACAGTATCATTAGCCAGGAAAAACAAACACTGTGATATTAGAAAAATTAGATCTAGATATTTTTATTCATTTATTGAACTTGACATTTCCACTGCAAGGCTGATAGGCGGTAAAGCAGTCTAAGCAGGAACAATCATGGACAAGGTACTATTCTGTACTGAAAATTCTTTCCTTTTTTTTTTTTACTTCTAAATTATCACCCAATAACAAAAAAAAAAAAAAAATAATCCACTTATCAATTTCAAACTTTGATGCTTCTTTCCACTCTTATGCAGGAAGTACCTATACCTCTTTAGCCTATTTTGACTTTGACAATCTGGAAATCCTTCTAATATTAAAAAATCAAGCATTAATAAGTTACAAAATATTTGCTTGTTATTTTCATCTTTATCATACAGGTGATAAGGAAATCAGCTTTTACAAAAATATCATATATACTGTATATATATCCATATATAAATAATGGACTGGATTTTTGGGCATTCCAACTGGCGTCGAGAATGATATTCTAACTGGCTGGGAGGCCATTGTGGAAAGAGTACCATCATGGAGGTGTAACCTGGGGAGATGGTTTTCTGTTTCTGTCCCAGTCGGGATGCCCAGATAATGAATGGATGAGAGACAAATAAATATTTTGAATAATTAATCCCCCAGCATGAAAGGTGGTAGTGGTCCCCCTGCTGGAGCCCAGTCCAGGGTTGCCTGGAAATTGTAATATGGAAAGGTGACCCTGTTGGGATCTTTGGATGCAGCAGGGGGAAGCTATGAAGAATGGACCTCCCTATTTTGGGGAGCTTTTCTTTGACTCAGAAGTGCTTCCGGCATGTAGTGCCATGACATCGGAAGTGCTCCCATGTCCAACATAAAAGAATGTGTTTTGCCTGATGCGGGTAGTTAAAGTTGGGAGAAGACATAAAGGGAGAAGGGGATGCTTAAGGGTATTGGTATGGTGCTGAGTTTAATCTGGTGTTTGGGCTCTGGGCACTCCCAAGTGGCCAAGTGACTGATCAAGTTGCTCTTTCATTCTCTTGGGCTGTTTTAACCACAGAGAAAACACACTTTCAAACAGCAATTAGATACAAAAGAAACACACTTTTTAAAAAAACTTAAAAGTTTACCCACACAGGATCAGCTGAAAACTATAGTACACAAGTCATATATCACACAGTGTTAGGAGGCTTTAAAGACAGCTCATTTACGTGGTATTCTTTTCTCTGTCCTGGGCAGACTGCCTGCTGTTCCACTCTTGCCTCCCTTTAATTGAATGCCCCTGAGGAAGACTCCTTCGAGTTCCTTTAATCTAAAGCAGTGCTCCGCAACCGGTGTGCCGCGGCACACTGGTGTGCCTTGAGCCGATACAGGTGTGACGCGGTCAAATAAGACAATTTTCTAACTAAATAATATTTCAACGGTCCTCCTTATAAACACAATAACGAGAATACGTGCAATGAAATATTCGCGTAAATAGCCTTTTAAAGGTTTCATAATTTTATGTGTCATTTCTCTGAAATAATAAATCCCATCGCCTGGCGCCTGTCGCCTACGACGTAGGCCCTACGTAGTCGCCAGACAACTCCGTAGTATGCTTTGATAGGCAGATCGCTCCGTGCCCTCACCTAGATTCAATTCAAGCCGACGTATTAGTCGTGCTACGTCGCATTCACTCGTCTTGCGACAGTAGTTATCATTCATTACTATTAGTTGTGTTGCTGAATTGTGTATGGTTAACGTTCTTCGTGTGATTCATATTTAGTTTTATACCCCTTTAAATATGGATACATTTTTACGTGGAAAAGATTTGTCTTCACGTACAGATGATGAAGAACCCAGCACAAGTGTTGCAAAAAAAAAAAAGATTGTGAAAAGGAAGTACAACGAAGACTACATTCGATACGGATTCTCGTGGTGTGGTGACGAAATGGCTCCAAAGCCACAATGCATCATTTGCGGCGATCAGCTATCAAACGAGGCAATGGCACCCAGTAAACTAAATCGCCATCTAAATTCAAACCATCCCAGTTACGCCAAAAAAGACAAACAACTCTTGTGTTAATTAAAAATGATAAGCGGTCATGCTTAAAAGATCTTGACCAAGAACTTCGGGTTGCGCTGTGAAATATTGAGCCGAATATAAAACTTTTGTGTTCATTGAAACATGCGCAGGTATCACATTAATCAGTCATTATGTTATAATAATTATTAAGATTGCATAAAAGTTAATATAGTATAGTTTTTATGTATGTATACTTATAATAAATGTATACTTATAATAAAAAATGAAAATTTATTGTAAAATTTGTGTATTAAATTCATATCTATATATCAGTGGCGTAGCTGGAGATCATGTTGCCCGGGGCGGTGAAAAATTTGACGCCCCAAAGCTGAAAGAAATTTTTTTTTTTGCGCCTCCTCAAGGAACAAAAAAAAAAGAAAGTACCGTAGTTTGGACGCCCCTAAATAGCTGACGCTCGGAGCGGTACACCCCCATACCCCCCCCCCCCCTCCCGCTATAGCGACGCCACTGCTATATATTTTAGCTTTTGACGTGCCGCGGAATTCTAGGAAGAACTTTGGTGTGTCCTAGGTGAGAAAAGGTTGCGGAGCACTGATCTAAAGGATTAAAGTTCTCCGCTGACTGTCTTTTTGTGTAACACTGCTTTTGGAACCACTTGTCGCAACTGGTGTTCTGAGTTGCACAAAAAAAGAGACAACCAGGGGAGAACTGGGCAAAGAGACTTTTATTCTGGCGCTTGAAGGAAAAGTATAGGAGCAGTAGAAATAATGAATAGGAATCCAGTGCTTATAATGGAAAATATATATATATATATAAATTTAGGGTTCAGATCGGGGGGGCCATTCCTCCCAATCACTCCCTTCCAGGTCAGGATTGGGTCACTGCTTTTTGCAGATGATGTTGTTATGTTTGCTTCATCAGGCCGTGATCTTCAGCTCTCTCTGGATCGGTTCGCAGCCGAGTGTGAAGCGGCTGGGATGAGAATCAGCACCTCCAAATCCGAGACCATGGTCCTCAGCCAGAAAAGGATGGAGTGCCCTCTCAGGGTTGGTAGCGAGATCCTGCCCCAAGTGGAGGAGTTCAAGTATCTCGGGGTCTTGTTCACGAGTGAGGGAAGAATGGAGCGTGAGATCGACAGGCGGATCGGTGCGGCATCCGCAGTAATGCGGGCACTGCATCGGTCTGTCGTGGTGAAAAAGGAGCTGAGCCGCAAGGCGAAGCTCTCAATTTACCAGTCGATCTATGTTCCTACCCTCACCTATGGTCATGAGCTATGGGTAGTGACCGAAAGAACGAGATCACGAATACAAGCGGCTGAAATGAGTTTCCTCTGCAGGGTGTCTGGGCTTTCCCTTAAAGATAGGGTGAGAAGCTCAGTCATCCGGGAGGGGCTCAGAGTAGAGCCGCTGCTCCTCCGCATCGAGAGGAGTCAGATGAGGTGGCTCGGGCATCTGATCAGGATGCCTCCTGGACGCCTCCCTGGTGAGGTGTTCCGGGCACGTCTAACCGGGAGGAGGCCCCGGGGAAGACCCAGGACACGTTGGAGGGACTATGTCTCTCGACTGGCCTGGGAACGCCTTGGGATTCTCCCGGAAGAGCTAGAAGAAGTGGCCGGGGAGAGGGAAGTCTGGGCATCTCTGCTCAAGCTGCTGCCCCCGCGACCCGACCTCGGATAAGCGGGAGACAATGGATGGATGGATGGATAAATTTAGGGGAACTGCCGTCTAGTGAAACAATGCCCACACAGGACAATAGTCTAAGTTGTTTTCACTGTTCTCCTGACATAATTTGCCCAAATAATACAGTATATGAACAAAACAATGTTTTCATAGAAGATGTTAGAGCATGTGGTGAGCACTACTCAACATGTGTTTGTAACATTATTTGGAAGCATTGTTGCTGTATTATATGCAGCATAATGATTTGGCCGTCGTCTCCCATGTAAGCACAAGGAAAGTAGGGTTTCTTTGTCAGATATTTCTCCCATTCCTTCACTATTCATTCTATTCTTTTTTTTTTTTTTTAAATAGGGCTATAAACAATAATGTATCAAAATCCAGGATTTAGGAGGAAAATTAAAGAGTAAATATTTAATGTTTAAAAACACAGACTATAATATAAACATAATTTTTAGAAATATTAAGAATAACATAGTATTAGAAAAATTAATGGGATTTTAAATGCAGTTATTTCAAAATACTTGGACACTTAGAAAAAAAAGTTTTTACTTTTAATATTCTGGTTTTACCTTCCTGCTTTTGACTCACACTTAGTTTTACTAATAATTACTAGCTTGAAAAGAAAATTGTCCTTTAATTTGTATAGATTATAGCAAGTGAAAACCCTGCCTCTTGAGAGATAAAAATAAAATAGCAAGCAATCATTAAACTCTTTAGATTGTTCTTTTTGGATAAATGATGACTTCTAAGATCATCTGAGCACAAGAGTTATGTGACTTCTTTATTGTGTTAACTGAGGTGGTCAGTTACCAATGCAGTGACATTCTATAGATATAATGACTGGATTTGGTAATATTCCTGTACTAAACTTGGATGAAAAACTTGTTAAATCTGACACTAATAATTATAATGACTGAAGAAATGTATGCAAAACATCATCTAAGTTGAATGATGTAAACATTTCAATACTTCCCAAAATTAAATGATAAAGGTCAAAAAAACAGCTAGAGTGAGTCAAATTAGGGGTAAACCAAAAGTTTTCCTCCATGTATACTTGGAGAGCTGAACTTAAATAAAGGAAAGCTAAACTAATTGTCCACTATGAAATATTTCCGGTAAATAGAACTGAATATAACAAAGCACTCCGTCTTGAGAGGCAGTCATATTTCACTAAACTTATAAGTGATAACGGTGGAGATCGAAGAGTTTAATTCTCAACTATTGATTGTCTTCTAAACCCATGTCATTTAATGGAATGCCTCCAGAAAACGTCAAGAAAAACTTGTAAGGCTTTTAAAACATTTTTAAACACAAAATAAAATATATTAGTTAAATTCCACCACTCAAATACGTCTACCTGAGCTTTGTAGGCTAATTCCTCAACTTAAGCCCTCCAGTTGTCTCCTTGACCCAGTCCCAACAGGCTTTTTTAAAGAAGTCTCTTACATGCTCATTGATAGTGTACTCGACATAGTTAACTTATCATTACATGCAGGGGCTTCCCAGACTGTTGAAAGACTGCAGAAGTTAAATCCCTGCTTAAGAAAAATAATTTCAACAACTTTAGACCTATTTCTAACCTTTCTTAAGTAAAAGTCTAGAAAATGCAGTTTTTTCTGCAGGTAAATACTTACTATAAAAAACGTCCTATTCTTGATGAGCTTCAGTCAAGTTTTAGAACAAATCATGGTATGGCAACTGCATTGGTTAAAGTAGAAAATGATTTGCAGATTAATGAGGACACAGGCCACATATCTGTTCTTGTTCAACTAGACCAGAGTGCACCATTTGACATTATAGACCACAGTAATCTTATAAATTGCCTTAGGCAATGGTTGGGTCTCTCTGGTAGTGTCTTAAGCTGGTGTTAGTTTTATTTAATAGGTACAAAATTCTTTGTTAGTTGTGGTGATTGTAAGGGAGGTGAAAGTGGAAACAGAGAGCATGTGTCAGTCGAGCTGTTAATTCTGGTGTGATAGAACCCTATCTTAGCATTGATGGTGGCAGAAGAAAATAATGCAATTCTGCATTGGTACTTAGCCAGGTCTGGCTCAGTCTTCAGATTCCTCTGTTTTATTCTGGCTGTATTGAGCTCTGTTCATTGATTTTAGAGTGCTTCAGAAAGCCAGGGACAGGAGGGTCTTTCATGTGCAGGCCTGAAAGAGAGAGAAAATAGATTGTCGAGAGAGGAGATCAGAATCAAGCATATGGTGTCCGTGACAGTATTGGTGTTAAGATTGGAGAAGAGGTCAGGAGGAGGCAGAGTAGAGGAGACTATGGAAGAGAAATGGATAGGAGAGAGGGAGTGGAGGTAACGGCGGAATGATATGGTTGGGAGAGGAGAACAGTGAGAAGAGGGAAGCAGCAGAGAGAATTGAATGAAAAAGTGGTCAGACATGTGTAGATGAGTGACAGTTGCATTTTTGGGAGTCCAGTTGCATGAGGGAACAATGTCAAGCAGATTGCCAGCATTGTGAGTTGAAGGGGTGTGCAGCTGTGTGATGTTAAAGGAGGAAAGAAGAGTGAGAAAGTCAGCAGCAAACGGTACATATCCAGGTACATGTTCAAGTCCCCGAGAATTAGAAGAGTGCTGCCGTCATCTAGGAGGGAAGAAAGCAGTCAATTCAGCTCATCAAGGAAGCACCTGAGCAAACCTGGAAGGTGACAAATAACAATAATGTTAGTTGGAAAGAAGATAGTAATTGCATAGTACTCAAAGGTAGTGAAGTTGCATACATTACCCACTGGGGTGAATCTTCAGCTCTTAAATGTAAGGGTACCTGTCCCTCCAACCCTACCAGCAGGAGAAGCATGAGTGGGAGAAGCTGAAGGCAGAGAAGAGTTCTGTCAGTGATGTATTTTCTTGTCAAATCTATGTCTCTGTCAGAGCCACCACTTGGAGACCCCTTCAGGTGGCAAAAGCAAAAATAAAGTCTGCTTTATTGACCACAGACTGGCAGTTTCACAAGCCAAAGAAGAAGAGCGTATCTGAAGTGGTGGCTTGACGCAGCAGACAAATGTTCTCTGGATTTCTCTCTCTCCCGCTAAAGGGGAGTGTATTGTGTTAATAACAGGAATGTATTGTTGAAACATGCTGAAGATGATGTTGAAAGGAATGCAAAAAAACGTATCTTAGTTAAGTAGGAGTGTCCATTGCCTGGTCTGGTGTCCTTGCTCGGTGGACTCTCACCAGTAGATTCTTGGCCTTTACACAAGTTGGTCTTCACATGAGGAGGGCTGCACTAGAAGGCTGATGCTTGTGTGACAGCACCTTAAGTGTCTTCAAGCAGGTAGCAGCTGAGTGAGTCCAGCTGGGAGTCTCAAAGCAATTAGCAACACAAAGCAAGGGGGCTGCACTCTTTAAACCAATCGAAACTAGGCAGCAAGCAGAAAAACAAAGACAAGGGTCAACTGATACACTTAAAGCAGAACAATAAACAGTAAAATCAACTTAATAACAATAATAATAGCTGGACATAGATAACTATTTGCAATGCGCAAGTACAAGTCACTAATAGAAACCCAAACCTGAAGATACTTCTCAAAACAGTCTTTCTTTAAATCTATATGCTTCCATTATGCCAGATTATATCACAAGGAGAACTACCGCAGCTATGCAGATGACATGCAAGTCTACTTATCTATAGCACCTAATGACCCTGACACTCCGATGAGTATTCAGTTTCTCAAGATAAATTAGGAAAAAAACAGAAATATTACCGGTTTCCAAAAAATCTAAATAATGAGAGTATTAGAAGTAAACTTGATCCCTTAGCATTAAAAGTCAAGTTGGAGGTAAACAATTGAGGTGTAACCTTGGACTCTGACCTAAACTTTAAACCACATATTAAACTGATTACTAAAACTGTGTTTTTTCACTTAAAGAACATTGCAAAAGTTAGACATTTTTTTAACACTGCAAGATGCTAAGGAATTAATTCACGCTTTTTTTTAGTCAACTAGATTACTACAATGCACTCCTACCAAAGAAAGCTTTCAATTGGTTGCTGTTGGTTCAGAAGGCAGCAGCAAGAAACTGAAAATCTAATTACATCTCTCCAGTTTTAGCAAAGTTACATTGGTTACCAGTATTCTTTAGAATTGACTTTAAAATACTACTAATGGTGTATAAAGCCTTAAATAATCTTGCTACTTCTTGTATTTTGGTATGGTTGTCCCCCTACATTCCAAGCCGCAACTTTAGATCTTCTACTAATTATCTGCTTAGTATTCCAAGAATTAAGTTTAAAAGAAGCTGGAATACATTACCAATGGACATATGCAAGACTAACACTGTAGAATAGGGAATCCATTCCTGGACAGGTTTATCCATTCCCAGGAATTCGGGAATCCCGCATTTCATTCCTGGGAATCCCGGGCTCCCGGGGATGACACAGTGCACAGGCATCTCACATGTGAATGGTTTTAGAACAACCAACACTTATTTTTAATTAAACTACTGCAATATGTTGACACAAATAAAAGACTAACCTTATCTACAAGCAGTTCATGCTGTCATATAAGTACATGTATCTTTAGTTGCGGTAATAAGAGCGTAGAAAGTACAACGTGACCAGCGTGTGGTTGTCCAGGCAAGAGCGCACCTTCGTGCAGACTAGTACGCCAGCCGCTGAGAAAGCACGCTCTGCCTCCACTGAAGTAGGTGGCACAGTCATCAGATACTGATACACTTGTTCTAAACAACGCCCGCGCTTGCCGTTGATCTGAAACACCGCCATTTCAGCTTTTACTGTTGCATCCAGTTTGTCATCATTCTCTGATGGCAAGTTTCTTGGCACAGATAATGCGGATGCAACAGACTGACGCATTGCAATTTCAAGTTGCTGTTCAAAGCTGTTGTCTGATGAAGTGCATGCTGCAGCAATGGCGCCACCTTAATTATTTTCAACTATAACTCTGTTATTTCTTGATCGATTTTTACACTTTTACACGCTATATATGCGAGCTTGGCTGTTTCTGTTTTCCCAGGAATTACAGCAGTTTCATTCCCGGGAATGGATTCCCTACTGTAGAACTTCTAAAACCCTAGTTTTTTAATTTGGATTTTTCATAGCTACATTTTAGTTGTATTCTCTTATAGCATATACCTGGGTAGAATTATCATATTATTTAGGGATTTGCAATCATTACTAATTTCTACTTTTATCTCCTTTCTTTTCCAGTTTCACAAGGGTGGCATTTTGCGCAACCATCCCATGATTGAGGTAATGTGCAGCTACTTGTGATGCTTAAATAAAGGCAGGTGCCTCAGGTGGACTGTCTATGTTTATATGATAAATGGTCAGTTATTATATTTAACTTTGTGCCAGAAAAATATATGAGAGAAGTGACAGAGCTCTTGGCAGTGGGCTAGATCCATCCATCCATTATCCAACCCGCTGAATCCGAACACAGGGTCATGGGGGTCTTCTGGAGCCAATCCCAACCAACAGAGGGCACAAGGCAGGAACCAATCCCGGGCAGGGTACCAACCCACCGCAGGACACACACAAACACACCTACACACCAAGCACACACTAAGGCCAATTGAGAATCGTCAATCCACCTAACCTGCATGTCTTTGGACTGTGGGAGGAAACCGGAGCGCCCGGAGGAAACCCACGCAGACACGGGGAGAACATGCAAACTCCACGCAGGGAGGACCCGGTAAGCGAACCCAGGTCTCCTAACTGCGAGGTAGCAGCGCTACCACTGCGCCACCGTCCCGCCCGGCTAGATCCGTATTAAAAAGTATTCAGGAGGTTCTTGTATATGGATTTCAGGACTTTTAACCTAATTTTTGTCTCTAACTAAAGAAGATTTTTTAATTTCTCTGAAATTGTACAATTTAATATGTAAGAGTCAATCATAGAAAGTTAAAGTTTTAAGTTAAACTCATATTTATGAATAGAATATAATTTCTTCCATAGTCATAGACAATGGTATAGTCTTTTCCCCCTATAAGTTTGTAAGAGATAGAATCTTCTTGCTATAACTAAGAAACAGTGTGTTAATAAGCTTTAGTTGTGCTTAGAGTAGGTCCCAGTAAACAGGGACTTGAAAGATCCATTTTTAAGTTAGAAATGGGATAAGCATACAGTTTTCTAACCGTTTTGAAATGGTTCAGAAATTATAAGTGATTAGTAACGATTTAAGATGTAACAAGATTAAGCTTTGAACTGAATTTTTTCTTATTATAAATTTATACTTTTTTTGCTATTTTAATTTTCTTTTTTGTGTGAACTGTTTTACTTTATAATTTAACTAAAATTTTAAAAAATGAAGATATTTTGTCTGTGGAATCATTTCTGGCCTTTGTTGAATCCCATTTTATGAGTTAGAGCTGCTGAATTTTGGAAACTTTGGGAAAACGCAGCTGCATAATGTATTTTTTTCTTTTATTATTCACGAGGTAGCCATCTTTGGAGCTGGAAGTTAATAGGCTGAGTGTAGCCATTGTCTTTACTTTATAGATGGTGAATAGGTACTGTATGTCTATTACCGACATGCATCATTAATTTGAATCAAAAAGGTGTGCTTGTTCACCCATTACAGAGTCTTCATTTAGGCAGCCTGTAATAGCTATAGGATTCCTGTGCTAGTGCTGGTAATATGATTTGGTATACTGTAAACATGCATTGTTATTTTTTTCCTTTGGGTACAGACTGATCTTTGTACTCTTAAATTACATTTTTTATATTCATAAAACATTTTTAGCTAAATGTTATAATTATTCTTTTGAAAGATGTTTTTTAACTATTTAAATATTTTTGTAAGAGACCCTCCCTTTTTGTTTATTGATCAATGATTTTTGATATGCTCTTAGTTGGATTACATCATATATGCTTCAATAGTTTTCAAGATGCGCAGATGTTCGAGGACTCTATTCCTTCATTCCTGATCACAGGTCAGTCAAGCATAAAGAGTACAGTGAAATGTGTATTTGCATGTCTGACCAACATGCTCTAGCGCAATGATCAGAAAGTGTTACTAGCCACACAGGGACTGCACCTTAAAAGAACATCTACATTCCTCCATTCCCAAAAGTAATCTGTTAAAAAAGTAACCTGAAAATGTCAGAGGTAATGGGTAATTATTTCAGTGCAGTACTAAAGAAGTTTCTTAAATGAATTAAAGGAAAGGATCTAACTATCTGGTTAAAAATTGGGACACCCAGCTAAATTTTTTACTCTAGCCTCAGACAGTAGCAATGCCTGAGTGCTTTGAATTAATAATTTAGTTTTCAAGGAATGAAAATTCTTTTATTGTTTAATTTCTATGGAGTTATATTGGCATCATATTGTAGCAGGCCTACACAGCATTAACATCGGGTTTGCTTTCTGTACTGCTGTCACTATAATACAGTGACTGGGGAAAAAGAGAGATCACAAAACGAGCACCCAGTCACCATTTTATTTACATGTATAAACAGTGAATTCTGGGTTGTAATACACTTTTATACTTAATCAGTTTACCTACCATCTGGGTTTCTATCAAATATTGGTGAGTGCGGAGAGGTGGGGAAGAGGGGTTGAGGACCAAATGGTTTTAATATTGGTATATCTTTCGAACATCGTCCACTTCCCTCTCAGGTGGTGAAGTATAGCGATCGCACCCATTATAAGGCGATTGTTACATTATATCTTTTGCATTTTGCAGTTACACTATTGGAGATTGCTTCCAAAAAGGCAACTGCCATGTCACAGATGCTTTGTATTATAACTCCATGCAACATTCAGTCAAGCGTTACCTTTTGAATAACTTCTCTCAAAATTTTATGTCTTCTGGTTGATGACTCATTGAATTCCACTTTTCAACTTTGTTTATGGTTTAGCATTTTGGTATTGGTTAATGGCTCCGGTGGTTCAGAGTTATCTGAGTTTTAGTCATTGAATCTCATTACAGTTTCTGGAATGTATGTCTTGCTCTGGTTAATCTGTTCTCAAGGTTGCTCACTTTCCCTTCAGGCAATTCCCAGGGTGGCCACCTGAAACTTTAAAAGCAGGTGGATTTTTTCTATGCAGTGGATAACAGATTATCTGTGAATGATTGTGTCTGGCACAAGAAGAACAAATGTAATATATGCATATACAGTAACTTCAGTTAAGTCTTATTAGTGGCTTTCAATTAGGTTTTAAGAAGTCTTTGAAATCTTTCTTCTTACATAAAAAGTTATAACTCATTTACTCCTACGATCCCCGCTTTATAGAATTTATTAATTTCTTTACTCGAGGGTGCACTTGGTAATCTCAAGAAGCCTCTCTGCTTAAAATTCAAAGGATAAATAAAACTAGGGTAGAAAGCACACCCTTTACATTTAGGGCACCCAAATTCAAAGTGAGTTACCTACCTATATAAGGGAACACCCATTGGTCTTTCTTTATATCAAAGCTGGAGATGTATCATTTTTGCATGTATCTACTTAGTAGTACTACTGAAGCTGTTCATATTGCTATCTATCTATCTGTCTGTCTGTCTGTCTGTTATATAAAAAGTCAAATCTCCCCCAGGGACAAATAAAGTTCTATCTATTGTCACACACGTGCATATGGGGGACAGTGTACAGGCTCAAATAGTGTTATTCATCAGCCAGACTGGGGGTTGGCGCTCTCACCTGATCCTCCTCCTTGTTTTTCTGCAGTTCAGCCAAAGGCCCTGCTTCTCAATGACATCACCACCAGGCCACTGACATCATTTCCAGTACCCAGAAACCACCTTCCAGCCAGATCAGTTCCTGTTCCAGCCTCCGTGACTTCACCTCTTCCTCCTATCCACCATTTTTATTGTGCAGACTTAAGTTGTGAACTCCACTTCTGTAAAGAGGTGTTTCATTAACAGTTACATATTTCAGGATGGCTTACAGATTTAGTATGGCAAAAAAAGTGTAAGACCTTTCCCTTGTACTTTACAACGTATGCATCTTTGAAGTGATGGCTTTTGCCAATGCGAGTAAAGTTTGAATTGCAGTATATGTGCAATTGGTAAAGGTTAAAAAACGAAACAATTATATCAATCAGAATTTAGTCTTTTTAAATAAATCTACAGTTTTTTTAATTTTAGCCTAACTAAATCTGTGTACGGAACCACAATGAAGGTCATAATACACACAATAACATGAAAGAAAGTTGCTAAATGATAAAATCTAAAAATGTTCCCCTGTACTTCATGTGTGAATATTGCTGTGGGGATGAGGCCTCCAAAATTACAACAAAGCAAGCCAGGGTCTTCACTGGTCTGCCCTAAAGAGGCTCAGCCCAGTCCAGCAGTCCCCTAACTACTACCTTCTGACTTTGGCCTGCACACGCATAAAAAATGGGAAACCAGCTTTAAATGTTCAAAATACAAGAAATGTATCAAAAATATATCAAAGGATACAGAGAGAGTATACAGTCAAATTCCAGCTTATAATGATAAGTCAAATGCAATATTTTTATAAATTAAGAATATTTACTAACAAAATAAAAAACAAATGCAATATGTTCAAAGGAACAGGCAATCTCAACACTGACACACACAAATCCATATTTACTCATACTAGACTAATTTGGAGAATTCAGTCTTTTGACATGTGGATTAAAACCTACCTAGAAAAAAAACCTAAGCAAAAAGTTTTAAATTTCTGTAATAAAGAAGACACATAAGAGGAGGCTGTCATATTTGAAATATCTGGCCACTTTTCAATTTGCTTAGCCTTAGACTTTAAATATATAATTTGAATGAAATAACTCCATTTATACTCAGGGTAAACTCAACAATGTGAGCTCTTGACCTTATTCCAGCATCATTATTAAAAGAGATAAATCCAATAGTCATCAACCACACTTAAAGCATTTTAAATACCTTTATGTCCTCTGACATTGCTAAATGTATTCAGTGTTGCTGTAATAAACCAGTGAAAAAAACACATTTGAGCTCATACAATCTTTTAATCTTCATAGCACCTTAATCAACAAATATTATAATGATAATGATATATATCTTCGTTGTGATTCAGCTCTATTTCTTCTCACAACATGTGACATTTAAGAAAATTTCTAATCAGGTTTTAAGACAGGTCATTTCAGAGAGCTACTCAGGTTAAAATTGTTAATGATATTTTTTAGTCTGCAAGTAATTAATGTGTCTCTGTCAGTGGCCTATTTAGATTTAAGGGCAGCTTTCTCTGCATGTATCACTATGTCCTGATTGATTGTCAGGTCAAAGATATTGCTTTCCTCTTTTAGTTTAGATATTAAAAAGAAGTAGATTGTAATATGTCAATTCAAGTAAAAAAGAAAAATGATTTAATCTATCATAATTCATACCTTATTGTTCTTTGATCAATATTTTTTTCATCTTGGAAGCATTATTCATATGTTTAATGTAAGCTTTCAGTGTTACCCTGAATAGATCAAAGAATATATTATAATACATAATGTAATTAAAACATAATGATGTACAATTTAGCAAGCTAACATCTTGCATTCTTCAAGAGACAATAAAAGTTACAAATGTCTCATACTAGATGTAAAATAAATTAGGATTTTTTTATTAACCTCAACTTAGTCTTTTTGTGGCTCTCCATGAACGCAATACTTGGACAGATTGGAAAAAATATTGAAAACTTTTAGCATTATTGAATATCATTTTGTAAAATTTTAGTTTCTTTAAAAGGTCATCTTTTTTTGCATTTCTTTTTTTGTACATTTCAAAGTGGACTTCCCAGGAGTCTAATGTCAGCTCTGCCATTACTATCTGTATTTCACTAATCAGAACCTGGAGTGCAAGATCAGTTGAATGTGCTAAGAAGTGGCTTTGCACTTTGAGTGCTTTTTACAGCATGCTAGGTGTTGTTAATTTGTAACAAGTGTACTTTAAAACACAAAATTCCCTTTGATTATCCCTGGTAGACAAAACTGACATCACTTTTCTGTAGGAATTTATGTTTCTCTGATTTGAAATACAACATGCATCATAGCAGCATTGGCTATGGCTAGCTCTTGGAAATGCACTGTTGTTATTCTAATGGTAGAGAGGTTAATGGCAGATTTTGTTATTGTTTACTAAGAACAAAGGTATACAGATCGCACTGTGTTAAGTTTATTCCACAACCCCTTAACAATCTTAATTTTTGCTGAATATAGCCAGTCAAATGCTCAATCTTAAAGTTTTTGAAATAATTGTACACATTGATGAAACATTTTCTACGAACTTTCACACTCTACCCATTCTTTCTGTCACAAATTCCTCATTTTCCTTTCTTTCTCTTTTTGGCTATAAACATGGTTTCAACATGTTTAATCTGTCATGGCTTTCATTGCATATTCCACATTGGTACTTTAATTATTCTCTACTCCAAAATGTTGCTTGCTAAAAACTTGCTTTCAAAAATGTCCATACAAAAAAGAAAAAAAGAAATCTCACCTAACTTATGTTGCATAATCCACATATCAGTTATCCAGTCATATGTTCAAAACAGGCAAAACACATGCTTTTTTAACTAAAACATTCTTAAATAAATACTTCTGGAATTATCTGTGCAAATTACAAACAGTAAACCTAAAGCCTCATAGGAATGGTTTTTTGGACTGAAGACCCAGTTCTCCCCCTCATTCATTAGTCAAGAGTCCTGTCAACGTTTCAAAAAGTAATTCTAATGAGGCTTAGGTTTCCAGTTTATAGTAAGCACTGATAATTCTGGAAATATTTATTTAACAATACTTAATCAAAAAGCATGCATTTTGTATTCTTTTTCTGTGACAATAAAGATTTGGTGGAGTTTGTGGTAGAATTTCCTAATATGAATAAGATTCATTATTCTTCCCCGTCAGCAATTACTGTACATTTACCTATGTCTACTAGCCCTTTCATATATGCACAGGCACCAGACAAGATTGTATATTTTGATTCCCTTTACTTGACAACCTCCTTTATAAATAATAATAATAATACATTTTATTTATTTGTAGGTACCTTTCTAAACACTCAAGGACACCGAACAATAGACAACACACAGATTATAAACAATAAGTAAAATTGAAAAATTAAAATCAGACAGAGCTATTGTAATCAAAGAGAAAAAGCAGTCTTAAACAAAGGAGTTTTAAGTTTAGATTTGAAAAGTGAAAATGATTCAATATTTCTAAGCTCAGGTGGTAGTGAGTTCCAAAGCTGGGGAGCAGAGCAACTGAATGCTCTGCTCCCCACAGTGGTAAGATGGACGAAGGGGATAGATGGAGGAAGAGGATCTAAGGGTACGGGATGGAATGGCAACATGGAGGAGGTCAGACAGATATGGAGGGGCAAGGTTGTGGATTGCCTTAAAAGTTAGTAGAATTTTGAATTGAATTCGGAACTGAACTGGAAGCCAATGAAGCTGCTGCAAAACGGGAGTGATATGGTGAACAGAGGGGGTTCTAGTAATGATGCGGCCAGCTGAGTTCTGGACCAGTTGAAGCTTGTAAAGAGATTTGCAAGAAAGACTTCAGAAAAGAGAATTGCAATAATCCAGACTAGAAGTGACAAGGCTATGAACAAGGATAGCAGTGGTGTGGGGAGTGAGGGAGGGGCAAATACGATTAATGTTGTGCAAGTGGAAATATGCAGACTGGGAGATGTTATTGATGTGGGACTGAAAGGATAAAGTACTGTCAAGGGTGACACCCAGACTCTTAACCTCTGGGGAAGGGGAGACAGAGGAATTATCATTGAAAAGTGATCAGTTTTGGATAATGTTGATTTTGTACCAATGAGGAGAACCTCAGTTTTATCACTATTTAATTTAAGAAAATTTGAAGAAAACCAGTGTCGTCAGGGGGAGCACCTGGAGCCCATCCGGGTCAGTATAAAAGGGACTGCCTCCCTCCAGTAGACGAGCCGGAGTTGGGAGGAAGGAGACAGAGCTTGTGAGGAGGGGAATGGAGTTCAGATCATGGCTTCCAGTTGAACTCAGATTGGCTTCTCCTTGTTCCTCCTCTTTACATACCTGACGGTAAAATCTTCTTAGTTTAGTACTCTTAATCTTTTATGGGACCTTGGAATTAAAGACATCTGGGGTATTTTTTTGGATTTTGCACACACACACTCAAATTTGTTATGTCAGGCCACTTAAAATTACTGGATGCTCCAGCTACATTCTGTCATAGACTTGTGTACATATTAGTACCCTTGAAGAAATTTCAATCTGGATGTTCCAGTCACTAAGCTCCAAGTTTGCTATCCCTTCTTCTTCCTGCTTCTTTTACTTCTAGCTGAACCATAAGACAAATGGAGTTCAGCTAATTTCTCCACTTCCATACCACTTTCTTTTTATTTTTTTCTCATTCATTTCCTCCATATGTCAGTTGTTTTGTTGTATAATGCATTGTGCAAAGTATCATGTGACCTTACTCAGAACACTCAATTTGGCAGCGTAATTACCAAGATTTCACCATTCCTTTCCAGAATACAACTTTTAAAATATTACTGTTTTCTACATAAAACCTAATCAGCACAATCAGTTCAGATTTTCTATTGCATGTATCTGTAAACCTTTCGATATATTACTGACCACTGACCCATACGTCTATCATTGTTCTTGTTCTTGTCCACTTGTTTTAGAACTGTCCCACTAGCTTGTACTTTTAGTTCTTCAATTCTACCAAAGTTTTTCTTCATCATCTCTGACATTCCCCCCCCGTCCAAATATATATTTCTTCTCCTAAACATCTATGTTTCTACTTTAACACAGTGGAGAATCGTCTCTGATGATACCACTACTGCCAAGTTGGCAGTGTCCACTCAGTGGAAGACCTCTCACTCTCATTCTTCCACTTTCTGTAAGTCTGCATTTCACAACATCATATCTGTAGAGCTCTTGGTGTCATGAATTAATGGTTACACTTGTTTCATTGTTAAGAAATGGGTATCTACCTGGTGGGAAGCTGACTGCTGGTATCAGTTGACTCTCAGACCTTTTATTTTTGAACCAGTAGGTGGACTGCAGTTATCTTTCATGGCACTCCACACACTGTCTTTATTTGTCCACTCCATTAGCATCTTCCACAAAGCACTTGGTGAAAGCAGAAGAGGGGGTTTCTCTGTTTTACCTATTGTTCCTTCAGAGTTAGTGGTAGTTGTGTATTCTTTTCTTGTATCTATTTAGTCCAGTAAAAATTTGATCACAAAGATGCATGTTGCCCAGACCTCTTGTAATTGTGTGTTCTGAAAATTGGTTATTAATTGCAAAAGGTAATTTTCTTACTGAAAAACTCATAAGTCATAAAGTTATGTCTAACAGCCAATATTATAATATTTTTTAAAACACTTTTAATGCTATACTGATCGATTTAATACCAAATTGTTACAGTTTGAAGTAAATCATTTTGGGTGATTAATAGGATTTTATTATAGTAATCTACCTTGGATTCATTTATGTTAAACTAAGAATCTGTGGAAAGAACTTCTTTTATCCCACCCTTTCTTCACTAGCCACTAGCCAAAATACCAGTATTGGGTCTTGCCATAAGTTAATTTATGTAAAAGAATCCAAATGAACTGGAAGTCAATCAATAGGCAGCATACTTAGACCTAGAATTAAAATAATGCCTTGAACAAGGGTTGTCTATATTAGTTGACTGTTTCCTATTAAAACCAAAAATATAAATCTAGTCCCTAAAAGTCATTGCAGATGGTAATGTTTGCAAAAAAATTTTTTTTCGAAATAAATCTGTCCATAAGTCAATAAATTTTGATCAAGGTGGTAGCCTTAGAATACATTTATGATGATGAATTACATGTTGTTTAAAATCGTGTTGACAATATTACAAATTACACTGGACCCAGAAGCACTTTTCTTGGATGGTTTACTTGATATTTATCAAATGTGGTGATAGTATTCAGTCATTATTTTCTGTAGATACATACAGATACTAGACAGTGTTCATTAGCTCTCATTGCTAGAACAGTTACTGTTTGCATTTTATATACTACTCCTGGGAGATAACATTTGAAAATACCTTTCACTATAACTCATATACTGATTATACTCATCTATATCATTTTTTTTTAGACTGAATGACAATTTTCCTTTTGAGTCCTTAATTATTTATGTTAATAACTTAAAATATTGGATGAGTGATTACTATTTGTGATCAAACAGAGAAAAAAAACAATGTTATCTGATGGAATTTGTACAGACAGCAACAAAGTACTGTCAAACAATTATTCATTTATTTCTAGTAGACCTGACAACTGAAATGTTTTAATATGGTCTGCTCAAATCAGTCTAGATGTAGTTTTCAGTAATTTCAAAATGTTGCCCCAACAATCATTTCTACCCTAGGAAGTATGATGTATGACTCCTATTCTTACATCTTTACACAGACTGCCAGCAAAGTATAGGGATGATTTAAAAATCCTTGATCTTACATATAGAGCTGTAAATGGTTTGGGCCCCATTTAATTAGGAAAACATCAATACATACAGAAGAGCGCCCTATATTCTTAACATAATGTTTTCTAAAGGCTTCAAGGAATAATAAAACTACCATGGGAGGTCTAGCCTTTAGCTACAGGGTTGCTAAAACTGTTGAATGCATTTGTAAGGTATGCCTCGTCAGCCACAGGATTATATCCATGCTGTATAGACTGACCACTATAATCTCGCATTCCCCAATTATATCTGCTAATTAGGGATCTTACATGTCATCTCTAGTTGTTAGCCATTGGCACAAAAGTAAAAGCTTGCCAATAAATATAAGGTAGAAAAAAAAATCAACACCATACACAGATGCAGCTTCACAACATCATATGTCACAGACATGACAAAGTGATTTTTTTACAAACATGATTGCAGAACTTATGTAATTGAAAATATCCTAATTTTTTATACTCACTTTATTGGTGTTGGTGTTTACCTTTCAGTTAATAAAAAAGTTTAAGGGAATACATTTAGTGTGTAACATGGTGAGATATATTAGATAAGGTAGTCCATGATCATATCATTGTTTATAATAGCTGCGCTGAAATCTCCCAAAAACAAAACCCACCCTCTTTGCTATTACTTGGAGGAAATGTCATCCAAGTCTGCCACACATGAAACTCAAGCTCAGATCTGTAAATTTCTTTTATAAATTAAAAGTTTGGAAATTTATGCTAATTTAAATTGTATGGCAACCATACTGCTCCCCATAAAACAAAAGTAATATTAATTAAAAATTCATTATAAAACATTTGGTGTACATGAAAAAAATTAACACTAGAATTACCAAAGCATGGCCGGCACAGTGTTGTAGTGGGTAGTGCTGCTGCCTTGCAGTTAGGAGACCTGGGTTCGCTTCCCAGGTCAAACATTATACACTTCATGTCTACATTTTGTGAATTATTACTAAAACATGAAAAATGTTTCTGTTTTAATGATGTGTTTACATAGATTGTTGTAGACACGAAACACACATGAAATGCATGTGTTCCAAATAACGATATAGTATTTATAAAAGGTGTCATTTTGCTTGACTTCCCACTCTGTACAACTCTAAGCAACTGACACGCAGGTAAACAGACTTGAGCTGAGAAAACTGTGCGGCGGTGGGGGGATATGATAGCAGGCTGCTTGCTGCTTATCGACACATTTACAGGACAAAAGATGCTGAAGGAGAGGTGCAAAGGGATTTAAGGTGGGATGGATTTACAAGTTTTTTCGTAGGCTTTGGTAATTCTAGTGTTAAAAGACACACACAAACTATCTGCAATGCCTTGTTAAAGTTGTTAACCCATCCCCCAAGAAATATCATCTTTATTTTTACCTAATGATAATAGTAGTATTTAAATTAGCAATTTAAGGCCAAAAAAACAATGTTGGTACTTTAGAACTTTTCTAATTCGACATGTGATACACCAAGAAAAAATTATGAGAACCCTTTGATTTAGACTTTTCCCAACATGGTCAGGGGAACACATTTTCAAGTTTAATTTCAGTATCGTTAAAATAAATCCAATACATAAATAGTTTTAAAACTTTGGAAGTGTTACTGGGTTTATGGAACAAGATGATCCACTGTGCTGACCCCTAACGGGAGCAGCCAAAAGAATAAGAAAAAGAAGAAGATGGAAGTATTACTGGGTTGTTTAGGAAAAATAACTCACCTCCATATTTCATGACTTATTTCAAGTATAGTAACAGGAGCCATGTACCGTAAATGATTAATCACGTTATAAGAAATCATATCCTGTCTTATAGAATTTTAATCAATATTTTTAGTCAATACATGATATAATTTTACAATATAATACAAGTATATACTTACATGAAACAATGCATTATTAAACATAAGGATAAGAACTCAATGTAACTAAAGGGTTAACTAAATGTTGTTTTGAACCTAGGCATGTGAGGTTGTTGCCTCATCTTAGAGGAGCCACCGAGATAGTTTCTAAGGGTAAAATGAAGCAGGTGGGTTTTAAACACCCTTCTAGAAAGAGGAAATAAACTAATGGGAAAGCCCAAACACCGCTCCTATGAAGTGGTGCTAAAATCAATAGAAGAGTCCACAGATCACCCCATTACCAGGCAATATTCAGATTAATTGGACAGTCAGAAAACACTCGTGGCATTCATTGATTGCATGAAGCTATGCATATTAAGACTCAAATGACATGATATGTTAGATAAGGTAATGTAACAGAAAAGCATAAAAACAGATGAATTGTTTTATTGATTGTTCATTCCATGGACTGAGACATTTGTGCATAACTGTGTACTAATAAAGAATTGTTCTGCATTTTCTGCAGGATGTCCTGGTCTCCGTGAATGACTTCTTTGAAAACAGAGGAAAGTTTTCCTACTACAGTCTTAAAGCTGTATATTTAGCATTGATAACAGCTAATTGAAACTTAAATATGTGAACTCATTATCTAACACACTTTTTTTACAGATATGTACACGATTTCTTCAAAATTGTTTACATCATCTAAGGAAGTCTTCTCCTAGATCATTCAAAGATATTTATATTTGCAAAAGCATTCCCTGAACACAGCCTTTCCTTTTTTCAGCAACAGCCTCAAACAAATTCACTATGAAGATAGGACACTTTTAAAATTATTATTCTAATTCACTCCTTTCAAGATTCTCCATGTTATAGTATATGAATACCTGTATCTTGCCTAAACAAAATGCGAAAACCTCACAAGTTGCCCTCTTACAAATCAATCACAGGCAAGAATGTAAAGATATGGGGTACCAATTGGGAAAGTCCTGTTTATTGCAGAGTAGTTTAGCTGTTTGTGTGCCAACACACTGCTTGCAAGGACTATTGCATGTAGTTTTCGGGAGCCTCATGTATAATGCTGTATGTAGAATTCACATGGAAACAATGAGAAATATACAATATAAAAGCATGAGTGGCTCAGGTCGTGCAATATTACAACTGTGGTGCAGGTTTACAGTGAAGTAATTGTAATTATAAGTACAAACATTTCTACCGAGACCACTTGATGGACTGATTGAGTGTATTTATAGCTCTTGAGATGAAACTGTTTCTGAACTGCACCGTTTATACGTGAGGCCCCAGGAAAGGACATATTTCCATCCAAAATAGGATAGAAAAAGGTGGGTGCTGGCTCTATTTAAATAGCAGTCTGGTGTATGTCAGGTTGTGTGTCAAAGCATTTTTCCACTGTGCTGACAATTTTGAATTGTGCTTAATAGAGGCTAACATGTCAACCTTCAAACAATAGTCATGTCCACATTCCCTTTATTCTAGCCACTGCAAACATATCAGAATTGTCACATTCCCCAGTGCCATTCATTACTTTGTTGCCTCCCAGCTATTGCCAAAATCCTGGCAACTCTTGCACATTTTCAGATCATCATTGCTTAGGAATGATTATATTTTTTGTAGCTATGCAAGAGGCATACCAGTAGACACTACTTGTAGATTACTGAGAATTGCCTCAGTACACATTTGCATTTCCTTATATTTTTTAGTTCAAGAAAGTTGTAAAAATAATCAGCAATTAGTATGCATTGTGATCTGTGCTTTATATGGCTTTACAAATATATAAGCATATGAAACAAACATCTAGATTTTAACGTGCAACAAGCCATGAATATATGTATGTATAAAAATCAGGCGAAAGAGAAAGGTAAGCAAAAAGGCCATAAATAACTAACATTTTACATAAAATGTTTGAGTCTAAAAGTCAATAAGAGGGAAATGAAATGATTTGTTACTTACCGGTTTGTAACAAGAAAGAGAATTTAGCAGATGAATTTGGATTTAGTTATCCATATAGTTCAAAGCCTGATGCTTAACTTTATAGAAAATTTGTATAGTGAAAATTGATTGAATATTACTCTAAAAGCTGAAAATATTGTAATGGGGATTCCGAGGGCCATGTACTGTAGCTGGACATTGCACTTTCTAAAGGGGCAGTGGGTTATACAACTGGAACATCCCAGCAAAAATGGGACAGACCTCCTGGGAGAAAGAGTGGAAGGAGCATGAGAAAAAATGATTGAGGGCAATTTTGCAGGGCTAGATGTGACTCTCAAATGAGAATACACGTCAGGGGACAACCCGTTAAAAAATCTGTAGTGAATTGTGGCGAAATCCAGTGCAGCAAAGGCGACACTGACCAGGCTTCTTCCTAAAACACGTGCCGCTAGTTCCTCAAGTTAAACTGAATTAAAGACTTGACTCTGAAAGGAAATAAAAAACTAAAACTGCTGATATCCATTGTGAATCTCAGTACTACAAGGTAATTAAATCTTAATGATAAATTTGTATATTTTAATGATAGAGGAGACAGACAGTCACACATACATACACATCCATAGACACTCATTTCAGAATTGCTTTTGTTTTCTATGATATCTTTCTGTCATTTTGACATGCATCATTGTATGGGATAACAATTGCAAATAGAGTTTAGATAAGGATTGTGGTCTATGGATATACGTATGTGTTAAAGCACAGTGGCTATGTTCTGGCACAGCTTGTTTGCATTTCCAATTTGATATTAATGTTAACTTCCTTTAGTTACTCATTTGGATGTGCAGTCTATAGGTACATGCTGTGCAGCCTTGTTCATGCTTTACTGGTGTCATTAGGCAGATTTGTCGGTCCTGGTGTTTTGAGTACTGAAATCTGCATCTCCTGTGGCTCTTCATTATCAGGTTTCTTAATGGGAGTCTTTTTGACAGGGTGTAACACACCGTTTTTTTCATGACTGCTGGCAGAATTAGCAGGATTAATGCTGAAGTGTATAGAACTACTGTATTTTGAAATGCATATTTTGCATAACTACCAGTCCTTTCAAAGTCACATCGACTCCTACACTATCATTGTAACAATGAACAACAAAGAGCACACACAGCACCTTGAACAACATATTGTTCATGTTTACACACATTCATTAATGTTTTTGAATGCCAATATATAATCTAATGCTATAGAAAGCGTTCTTGCTTTCAACAGGGTTTGTTTATTTTCAACATGTGCAATGTGTTCTCTGCATATGCAACACACATTTATATGTTTAATAGGGTTTTTCAGGAGACTATTTGACTATTCATCATAATTAGAAGCTTGTTCTCGGTTGGATCAGTTTAACAAGAGCACTGTTGCTCATTGCAGTTCGAAATCACCGCCCTTACTTTGAGCTGCACCTTTATGGGGCACTGGTTTGGTTTAGATATGTGACACTCAGTGATCCATCTAATTGTTCCCACCCACTTTTAAGCAAAATTCACTCATGGTTGACTCCAGACATGTAGTCAGGTCCATAAGTATTTGGACAATGACACAATTTTTATAATTTTGGATCTGTACACCATCACAATGGATTTCAAATTAAGCAGTCATTATGTGACTAAAGTGTAGATGTTCAGATTTAATTTAAGGAGTTTACCAAAAATATCGTATGGACCATTTAGGAATACCAACCATTTGTCTTTATAGTCCCCCCATTTCCAGTATAAAGTATATGGACATATGACTGACAAGCTATTCCATAACCAGGTGGGAGCAGTCCTCTCACTATTTCATTAACTAAGCATGGAATACAGTTAGGTCCATAAATATTTGGACAGAGACAACTTTTTTCCAATTTTGGTTCTGTACATTACCACAATGAATTTTAAATGAAACAACTCAGATGCAGTTGAAGTGCAGACTTTCAGCTTTAATTCAGTGGGGTGAACAAAACGATTGCATAAAAATGTGAGACAACTAAAGCTTTTTTTAACACAATCCCTTGATTTCAGGGGCTCAAAAGTAGTTGGACAATTGACTCAAAGGCTATTTCATGGGCAGGTGTGGGCAAGTCCGTCATTATGTCATTATCAATTAAGCAGATAAAAGGCCTGGAGTTGATTTGAGGTGTGGTGCTTGCATGTGGAAGATTTTGCTGTGAACAGACAACATGTGGTCAAAGGAGCTCTCCATGCTGGTGAAAGAAGTCATCCTTAAGCTGCGAAAACAGAAAAAACCCATCCGAGAAATTGCTACAATATTACGAGTGGCAAAATCTACAGTTTGGTACATCCTGAGAAAGAAAGCAAGCACTGGTGAACTCATCAACGCAAAAAGACCTGGACGTCCACGGAAGACAACAGTGGTGGATGATCGCAGAATCATTTCCATTGTGAAGAGAAACCCCTTCACAACAGCCAACCAAGTGAACAATACTCTCCAGGGGGTAGGCGTATCGATATCCAAGTCTACCATAAAGAGAAAACTCCATGAAAGTAAATACAGAGGGTGCACTGCAAGGTGCAAGCCACTCATAAGCCTCAAGAATAGAAAGGCTAGATTGGACTTTGCTAAAGAACATCTAAAAAAGCCAGCACAGTTCTGGAAAAACATTCTTTGGACAGATGAAACCAAGATCAATCTCTACCAGAATGATGGCAAGAAAAAAGAAGCATACCACATCATCTGTAAAACACGGTGGAGGCAGTGTGATGGCTTGGGTGTGCATGGCTGCCAGTGGCACTGGGACACTAGTGTTTATTGATGATGTGACACAGGACAGAAGCAGCTGAATGAATTCTGAGGTGTTCAGAGACATACTGTCTGCACAAATCCAGCTAAATGCAGTCAAATTATTGGGCGGCGTTTCATGATACAGATGGACAATGACCCAAAACATACAGCCAAAGCAACCCAGGAGTTTATTAAAGCAAAGAAGTGGAAAATTCTTGAATGGCCAAGTCAGTCACCTGATGTTAACCCAATTGAGCATGCATTTCACTTGTTGATGACTAAACTTCAGACAGAAAGGCCCACAAACAAACAGCAACTGAAAGCCGCTGCAGTAAAGGCCTGGCAGAGCATTAAAAAGGAGGAAACCCAGCATCTGGTGATGTCCATGAGTTCAAGACTTCAGGCTGTCATTGCCAGCAAAGGGTTTTCAACCAAGTATTAGAAATTAACATTTTATTTCCAGTTATTTAATTTGTCCAATTACTTTTGAGCCCCTGAAATGAAGGGATTGTGTTAAAAAAATGCTTTAGTTGCCTCACATTTTTATGCAATCATTTTGTTTACCTGACTGAATTAAAGCTGAAAGTCTGCACTTCAACTGCATCTTAGTTGTTTCATTTAAAATTCATTGTGGTAATGTACAGAACCAAAATTAGAAAAAAGTTGTCTCTGTTCAAATATTTATGGACCTAACTGTATGTATTTGGAGGCTGTCACTGTGAACTCTCAATATGAGCTGCCCATGCAAGTAAAAACAGGCAGAGAAGACAAAACAAACCCTTAAGAAAGACAGCAGAAATACAAGGAGTGGTTAAATCAACCAGTTGCTATATTCTTAAAAAGAAGAAATACACTGGTGAACTCAGCACACATCAGAGACAACTGTGTTGGATGATTGCAGAATTCTTTTTTTGAAATTTTTTTTTATTTTATTGATTTTATTGTAATCATTCCATACAAATAGATTAATTTTTACCAAAAATAGGACTGCAAACAAATCAACCCCCACCCCTGAGAAAGAGAGCATGTCCAATGGAGTAAAACTAGTAAAAATAAATAAATTGAGATGAGTTTAATAGGCGGAAAAAGATAAATGGAGAAGAAAAAGAAATGGGAAGAGAATCTGCTTCCTTGGTGCTTTAAGAGCTTATTCTAAAATATTATTTATCAGATCCTGCCAGTACTTTTGGCAGGCAGACTTATTTTGCTAAACTGGAAGAATCCTAACTCTCCTCTTTTAAGTCACTGGGTAACTGATGTTTTATATTATTTGAAATTGGAAAAAAATCATATTCTCACTTAGAGGATGATTGCAGAATTCTGTCCTTGGTGAAGAAGAACCCCTTCACAACATTTAGCCAAACCAAACCAGGTGGTAGACCTGTCATTGCCAAAGTCTACAATAAAGAGAAGACTTAATGAAAGTAAAGATGGAAGGTTTACCACAAGGTGCAAACCACCAGTAAACCTCAGGCATAGGAAGGACAGGTTAGACATTGCCAGAAAACATTTTTTAAAAGCCTGTCCAGTTCTGGAACAATTTTCATTGGACAAATAAACTAAGATCAGTATATACCAGAATGTTGGAAAAAGAAGAGTATGAAGAAGAGAAGAAATGGCTTATGATCTGATGAATACCACATCATCTATAAAACATGGTATAGGGTAGTTTTATGGCATGATCATGCATGGCTGCAAATGTCTGCAAATGGACTTCAGTCACTAATGTTTACTGATGACATGGCTGCTGGTAGAAGTAGCCGGATTAATTCTGAAGTGTACAGGGCTATACTATCTGCTCAGATTCAACCAAATGCTTCAAAACCTGATAGGATAACGTTTCACAGTACAGATGGGCAATGGGCCAAAACATACTGTGCAAGCAAACCAAATGCTTTTCAAGACAAAGAAGAAGAATATTCTTCAATGACCTAGTCAGTCAACTGACCGGAACCCAATTGGACATGCATTTCACTTACTGAAGACAAAACTGATGACAGAACGTCCAATGAACAAGTAACGTTTGAAGACAGCTGCAGTAAAGGCCTGGCAAAGTATCACTAGGGTGGAAATCCAGCACTTGGAGAGGGTCATGAGTTCCTGACTTCAGGCAGTCATTGACTGTAAAGGATTTTCAACCAAATATTGAAAATAATCATCATATTTATGATTGTTATTTTGTCCAAATACTTTTGAGCCCCTGAAAATAGGGGGGCCATGTGCAAAAATGTCTGTCTTTTGTGAACATCTTATACAATATTTTTGTAAAACCACTTGGATTAAAGCTGAAAGGCTATATTTCAATCACATCTTGGTTGCTTTGGTTCAAATCCATTGTGGTAGTGTACAGAGCCAAAATTATGGAAATTGTGTCACTGTTCAAATACTTATGGACCTGACTGTAATTATACATCTCGCTTCAGGAAGACTAGATTGAGGGGGAAGATGCTGAAATAGAGGCAGTGTTGCCAGGTCCACAGTTTTCCCAATCAATTGGGCTATTTTTGATCAGCGCCTGCGTAAAAAAATGTGCTTTCGTGGGTTGTGGTTATTTGGGCTATTTTGATTTTGAAAACAATGCGATGTTTTGGACTGTTTATCAGCCTTTGTCCTCTGCATTATTGCCATGTATTTTCATCCATCTGGTATGAATTCCCCGGTTTTTACCCTGTATATGTACTTTATTGTTCAAAATCTCCAAGGGGTCCCCCCCATTATGTGATGGTATTTACCTATTCTATCACTCTCAGATATCTCCAAGGGAACACTCCACACAGACTGAAATGGTATGGACATAATCTTCTCTTCTCTCACTTTTGACACCATACTAACAACACTTTCTAATGTTTCATTTTGTCTACGTCAAGTGTTGGGCTATTTTTTGGGGCAAATTATCTGTTTTTAAGCTGTCCTGTTTTTAAGCTGAACCTATTAACCCTGAATGGAGGGAACCTTCACCAGTGTTGGTGTTTTAGAGCGGGATAGTATGTTGTATGGCAACATCTGCATGTGTACAAGAATGAGCAATGCTGCGAGTAAGTAAAGGGGAGTGAGAGTGAAAGAGCAGCATGCTTCAGGGCTGTAACAATTAAGCAGAAGATGAGCTACATTTGTAGAAAAGTTAAGCAAGTTTGAGAGTGATTAAAAAGTTAAGGCATCTCTCATGGCCAAAACAGTGAGATTCAGTCAGTCATTTTCTAACCTGCTTAGTCCTGAACAGAGTGTCGGGGGTCTGCTGTATCCTATCCCAGCGAGAATAGGACACAAGGCAGGATCAAACTCTGGACAAGGTACCATTTTAAAACATGAATAAAGGCATATAAGTGATTTCAACTCCTTGAATGTGTTTACCAGTTTTGTTCCTTTCTGCGTGGTAGTGGGCTTGCAATATTATCATAGGGAGAAACTGAAAATGATTTCATGATAATTTAAACCTTTTCCTTTGCCATGTTATTCCATGCTTAATTCCTAATTCTATCTATCTATCTATCTATCTGTCTAATTCAGCATCTTGCTGTGCAAGCTGTCATGAACATTCAAAGCTGTCCATCTATCTGTAATAATTCATTTAATTTTCAAAAGTAACTACTGTGACAACATATTACCAAGTGATTTCAGACACTACTTGAAGATAAACATCCAGGCTGCAGAGAGGTGACCACTGCATGAGTTCTGATCAAAATATTATGGATCATTTTCTATATATTATACTGTACATTCATCTTTCTTAATGAAATAGCATTATGGCATAGATTTCCTGTTTATGTATTGGGTACATCTCAGTCTAGACATTCCTGTATATTTTAAAAAACAGCAGTTTTACTGAGATTGAAGCAATTACCTTTGATGTACCCAGCCCTGAAGCAATCACCCTTCAGGCATTTAAAAAATATATGCTGGTACTCTAGAACATCAAACATTGTTTAATAAAGACAGCAGCAAGTTAAAATTGGCAAGACACAGGTTTAAGTACAAGAAGAGCAACATTCTATTTCAGGTTTCTGAAATATCTTAATGTTCTTTTTTAAAACACCACAATTCTTAACGTTACCCAGGAGACATAATTTCCTGGTTTGTTTGGTTATGATCTTTTTAATAACACCTAAAGAGTAGAAAAACTTTTAATCTTCTGGTGCTTTATAAAAGGAGGTCTGGGGACATGGCTCAGGTAAACTGTCAGCACTTTTGTTTCACTTCAGAGAAAAAAGCTGATGTCTTCCAACATCAAAATAAGCATGGCTACGTGCTGCAGTGGTACAACATGATTCAAAACTTGACATATAATTTAGCCACTAATTACAGTATTGAGTTATTTACTTACTTGTGTGTATGTTTTCTATTTCATACCACAGTATTTGTGTTGCCTTTCTTAGCACTTGGCTCTGAGGCTAAGGATCTGCGCTGGTATCCCGAAGGCTGCCGGTTCGAATCCCTGTCAATGCCAACAAGAGATCCTGCTCTGCTGGGCCCTTGAGCAAGGCCCTTAACCTTCAATTTCTCCAGGGGCGCTGTACAATGGCTGACCCTGCGCTCTGACCCCAAGGGGTATGCGAACACTAACAAATTCCTAATACGAGAAATTGTATAAGGCGAAATAAAGAACAAAAAAAAAAAAACAAACTATGTTTCTGAGCTACTTGATTATGTAGGTGCTCATGTCTAATCCACTTACAAAAAACAAAAACCTTGTAGGCTTCTGAATATGGCCCCCATGCCAACTTCATCCTTGTGTAGGTGTTTAGTGGCTGTTAAGTGTTACTCGGCACCACATGTTCAGTCTCCCTGCTGCTCAGCTACTCACTTCTCCAAAATGTATGCATTTGTCCTAACTGAGCTGTGACAAAAAAGCTAAACAGTGATTATGTAACCAGAGCACTGATTATATTTTTGCAAGATAAATTCAAATTAATTGTCTAAGGGGAGGATGGGTATTCTGGCCAGTTTGGTCCCAAGTTTAGAGACTGGGGCTGCAGTTTCATTCTCACCTCCCTCGCTGCTTCATTATAATGGTGATCTAAATGGCTGTCAGTTTTGATGCCCAATTCAATTGTTTTTTTTTAATTTACAACCACTCTCATTCCCAATTGACACGTCACTCAAGAGAGATGTTGGATAAACGTTCATTAAAACACAACAGGTTAAATCCATGGGCAGGTAAACATAGTTGGAGCTTGGCCTCTTGTTTGTAAGTTTACTTCACCTCTTACTTGTCTATCACCCTTTCAACTAATTATACTGTACCATACTCATTCTTATTACACTACCTTCTTTATATGTATAAATTCTTCCACCCTTTTGACTTAAATCCATCCCATCCCTCACTCAGTATTCTCCTCTTCTGCCCTGCTCTCAACCCCCACAACTCCTTGTGTGCAGCTGCAGGAGAACTCCCAATATTCAGGCCTATATAGATATGTTTGTAGTTTATTTCTATAAACAAAGTGTTGGTCAAATACAAAGAAAATGTCTGTAACTAAAGCACTTGAATCTAATAACTGTGTAAGACTTTGGGTGCAAAATGATGATGTATCATAAATAGAGGTATATCTAAGAAAGACATCAGAAAAGTAATACCTAGACAGGACTTGAGAGCAAGGGTGTATTGCCTGACTAGAGCTTGGATGTTCCTGTATTTTTAATAAAGAGTGCTGTAGATGTGAGTATATTTCGTGCCTGACAAAAGATCCTCACACACTCTTTTGCCTAAACAATTCCCAAACCATGCTTATTGAAGTACTTGAGCACTTAGGATTTTTGTTATCATACACACTTACTTTGGAACGCTTAATAGTTTGGTGGTGTCCAGGTCCATCAGCGACACAACTTGCTATTTATAATATTGTGCATTTCATTTTACTTTGGGATTCTGAAGGGAGAGTTGACATTTTAACATATGCATCTGAAGACACCTGAAGTTATATTTGATTTGTTTATTTGATTTGTTAGCAAAGAAATGTCTTTGCAGTCCATAATTATGTGGTGGATACATGGTTAATGCCATTATGCCTTCTGAAGTAAAGACTAACAAAAAGTGTTAATGACCCCTTTCTTGTCCATCTATAGTAAGGTTCAATTTTGAAGCACACATTTTCAAAACTTGACATATAAGCTACACTGACATGTATTCATTTGGCAGGGGCCTCTGTTCAAAGCCACTTAACATGTAAGGAAAGCCAATACAAGAAAATGACATTTAAGTTACCAACCTCAGATTAGTCTACAAGGCTCATGTCCCATTAGCCGCCCAGATGCAAGTGTTGAATTGTTGATGGGAAAAAAAATCCAGAAATGCTATAGAATGAGAAGTTGCATTTAATCACAGTGTGTCATACAGTATGCATGAACACAGATTATAATCACAAAGGTTCCTCAGTAAATTGCTAA
Source organism: Erpetoichthys calabaricus (assembly GCF_900747795.2). Taxonomy (NCBI): domain Eukaryota; kingdom Metazoa; phylum Chordata; class Cladistia; order Polypteriformes; family Polypteridae; genus Erpetoichthys; species Erpetoichthys calabaricus. Next base: position 155,267,752 of record NC_041401.2, on the reverse strand, counting down.
GCCGATCTAGAATTAATAATGAATGCAAAATTAATGAAAATGAATGAGTTAAAAGAATCAAACGACACACGATAACTTAAATGTTTCCAAAATGGTACCTTTTTCACACGCATTAGCGGATGTAAACAAGTAAAAACATGGTTTAACAGGCTTCATAAGAAGGTAAAATGGCATAAGTACACAAGCAGATAGACAAGCAAATAGACTGCACTCCTCTGTTAACAAAGCTTTAAATATTTTAATGCTACAAACCCACACATGTACCTTTTTTACAGGCATCCAAAGATATACAATCATTACTCAATCATAAAACAGACTTCATAAGTAGGTAAAATATCTGAATTACACAAACAGAAATACCCTGCACATTCTGTTAAAGCAATTAATATTTTAATTCTACAAAGTTAATTTAAAATCAAAGGTTTGTTAATGAGATGTTTGCCTTGCACAATAAACAAAAACAGAAAAATTTAACATTTTTATAAACGTTTATTTGAAATGGTCAAGATTAATTTCCATTACCACTTTAGACTTTTAGCATGATGACAGTCAGCATGTTTACATGAGCTTCAATAACCTGATTATTCACAGAAAGTTATGTAAACACTTGTTCTGATTAGAGAAATCAAGTCATTGGCCTCTTAGAAACTTGATTAATAGATTATGAGGCCCTGTAAACCCATAACCAGTTTACTGTTAAGGATTTTGTAGTCTGCATTTCAATTTGCTTTGCACACACTTTCAGCAGCCACAGGACATAAGTTTCCACAAAATACATTTCATGAGAAAAATGTTCAGGCGGTCGCATTATTCCTGCTCCAGGCTGAAACAATCTGTGTCAATATTTTTGAAATCGCTAAATTTATGTTGATGAACTGAATGTACATTGCTAAGATCAGCAACACAATCTTGAGAGCAGTAGGGTAACATGTTAAAAGTAACACACGTTATGTAGTCTGATTATATATAGTATGAAATATGATATACTGTATATACTGTATATATACTATATACAGTGCTATATTCATATATATATATGGAATATCTGTGATACTTTTATTCCAGAAGCATTGGGTGTAAAGCAAGAAGTACAAGTACCAGGTCCTTTGTAGTACTTAGACACACAGATAGGCAGAAAAGAGTTTACTGTGTGCAATCTGGTAACAGAGACCTACAGTTTGGTCCATAAATATTTGGACAGAGACAACTTTTTTCTAATTTTGGTTCTGTACATTACCACAATGAATTTTAAATGAAACAACTCAGATGCAGTTGAAGTGCAGACTTTCAGCTTTAATTCAGTGGGGTGAACAAAATGATTGCATAAAAATGTGAGGCAACTAAAGCATTTTTTTAACACAATCCCTTCATTTCAGGGGCTCAAAAGTAATTGGACAATTGACTCAAAGGCTATTTCATGGGCAGGTGTGGGCAAGTCCATCGTTATGTCATTATCAATGAAGCAGATAAAAGGCCTGGAGTTGATTTGAGGTGTGGTGCTTGCATGTGGAAGATTTTGCTGTGAACAGACAACATGCAGTCAAAGGAGCTCTCCATGCAGGTGAAAGAAGCCATCCTTAAGCTGCGAAAACAGAAAAAAACCATCCGAGAAATTGCTACAATATTACGAGTGGCAAAATCTACAGTTTGGTACATCCTGAGAAAGAAAGCAAGCACTGGTGAACTCAGCAACGCAAAAAGACTTGGACATCCACGGAAGACAACAGTGGTGGATGATCGCAGAATCATTTCCATGGTGAAGAGAAACCCCTTCACAACAGCCAACCAAGTGAACAATACTCTCCAGGGGGTAGGCGTATCGATATCCAAGTCTACCATAAAGAGAAGACTGCATGAAAGTAAATACAGAGGGTGCACTGCAAGGTGAAAGCCACTCATAAGCCTCAAGAATAGAAAGGCTAGATTGGACTTTGCTAAAGAACATCTAAAAAAGCCAGCACAGTTCTGGAAAAACATTCTTTGGACAGATGAAGCCAAGATCAACCTCTACCAGAATGATGGCAAGAAAAAAGTATGGAGAAGGCGAGGAACACCTCATTATCCAAAGCATACCACATCATCTGTAAAACACGGTGGAGGCAGTGTGATGGCTTAGGCGTGCATGGCTGCCAGTGGCACTGGGACACTAGTGTTTATTGATGATGTGACACAGGACAGAAGCAGCCGAATGAATTCTGAGGTGTTCAGAGACATACTGTCTGCTCAAATCCAGCTAAATGCAGTCAAATTATTGGGCGGCGTTTCATGATACAGATGGACAATGACCCAAAACATACAGCCAAAGCAACCCAGGAGTTTATTAAAGCAAAGAAGTGGAAAATTCTTGAATGGCCAAGTCAGTCACCTGATCTTAACCCAATTGAGCATGCATTTCACTTGTTGAAGACTAAACTTCAGACAGAAAGGCCCACAAACAAACAGCAACTGAAAGACGCTGCAGTAAAGGTCTGGCAGAGCATTAAAAAGGAGGAAACCCAGCATCTGGTGATGTCCATGAGTTCAAGACTTCAGGCTGTCATTGCCAGCAAAGGGTTTTCAACCAAGTATTAGAAATGAACATTTTATTTCTAATTATTTAATTTGTCCAATTACTTTTGAGCCCCTGAAATGAAGGGATTGTGTTAAAAAAATGCTTTAGTTGTCTCACATTTTTATGCAATCATTTTGTTCACCCCACTGAATTAAAGCTGAAAGTCTGCACTTCAACTGCATCTGAGTTGTTTCATTTAAAATTCATTAAGGTAATGCACAGAACCAAAATTAGAAAAAAGTTGTCTCTGTCCAAATATTTATGGACCTAACTGTATAACTAGAGTTTCAATTTGACTAAACATGTTTACAAAATACAAAAATTATCACAGGCGTCATGCTTTTTTTCAGGTTCATGGTGGCTAATGATGACATTTAACTCTTTTTTGAGCAATTTAATGACATCAGAGAGTTTTACCAAAGGAAAACAACAAAAGATCACTTGTGCATGTAAACATAGATTATTAAAAAAAACAGGTTTCTGTCTTAATTGGGTTATTCACCTTAGTGCACTAAGTGAATGTGGCCTGATTTTCACAAACAATGAAATATCACCTCCACCACCACAAAAGATTTCCTGCCTGAGACTGAATTTATAGTCTGTTAGTGGATGTAGCTTCACAGTAGATGTCTGCAGTGAGAACCTTTCCAACATCTAAACAACATCTAAAGTAGCAAAAATAATTCCTAATATGACTAATTTATTTTAGATTTTTTAAAGGTATGTGTACGTGCCTCCCATTCACATTCCCTAATGTATTTCAACAAGTACACTACTCTTTTATGAGTGCCACAGAATGTATTTTTTATTTATGTTATTCAAAAAAAGATACACTACATATATAATCAGGTTTATTAAATACCAACATTTTCCAGAAAGACTGATGTGCTTACTTCTTCCAAAGTGATACATTTCAAATTAGCACAACTGCTTTGCCAATATACTGTAGTTAAAGTGCTAATCACACATTTAATAGCAACTTCAAATTACAATTGCACATTTCAGAAATATTTTTTAAACGCATTCAGCACTTTATCCGCAATTTGCTGGTTGGAAACTCCTTGTTCACATTATACGTGACTTTTTCATTGACCCCCGCTGTCCAGTTAGCCTTAATCATCATGCTTGGCTTCTACAGTATTTAACTCATCACTGCACATTTGAACTTCAGATCTCGAATGCTTTCATGTGTGAAATTTCAATCAAGCTATTTAAGTTAGTTTTTTTTTTCTTTCTATAAACACATTATTCTCCCAGAACATAAAGTAAGGCTACTCAAATTAGGTGTACTTCATTAGATCCAATTAGCTTTACTTGCTTAATCAGAAATGATTGTTTACTGTCATTTGTTAGAATAAAAATACACAATAGTTTGTGCTTTATTTTATTATGAAATATTTACAATTTGTTTCATAAGAACAGCTTAATTACACCAAAGGTGGATCTGCCAAATCATTATACTTAAGTCCAGGTTTTACTTGTTTGGTACCTTCTGATATTCCCCTACTGCCCAAACACATGTTCTTAGATTGATTGTTGTTATAATTGGCTCGATCTTAATGCATGTGGATGTATTTGGAAATGTACCCTGTGATGGACTATCATACTATCCAGAGTTGGTTTCTGTGTTGTGCCTGTAGCTTTCAGGGTAGGTCAGCTCTTTATAATCATGTAAAGGAATAAAGTCTGTAAAGGCAATGAATAGATGGATCTGTATTAAAGTATTTTAAATCAAATTTGAACATTTTGCTGTGTTCCATATTTTTAAATATATTAAAGCCACTTAGCCATTAATAAATGAGTGGAAAGGTTGCAAAGTGGTTAGCATTGCTGTCTAACAGCTCCTTTTACCTGGGTTTAATCCCTGGCATGTTCACTGTCTGTGTGGAGTGTGCACATTCTCCCAGGGGTTCACCAGGAACTCATAATATATTCCAGTGACAGGCTCTCACTCTCTTTACCCTGTAATAGACAAGGCAGATTCAAAAAGTGAAGAACTAAAGATACCTTAGCTATAATTTTAATTTATGTATGACGATTTTTGTAAAATATATATTTTGCTTTTGTTTCATGTCTTAAAAATCATTTCAAATAATTTATTAATACTTCAGACAGACTTATGCTCTTTTTATAAGCTGCAAAATGGCTTTCTGTCAGAAGTTCAGATTTCGTGATGGTGTTTCAGCTGGTCATTGATCTAATCATGTGCTTGCTTACATTTCACTGACAATAATCTGTTAAGCCTCTCAATCAGTGCTGCAACTTGCTTCCTCAAATTCTCTGAAATTTTTTTTTTTAACTGAATCCATTGTAATTGACTATTTTTGTGCATTCACGGCAAGTTTCACAGTTCACCAACTTCTTGAAGACTAAAGCTGCCAATCTGTCATATCTGCCAGAACAGTTTTCAAACAATTTAATTGCTTTTCTGAGAAACATGACTGCTCTTGAACATCTTGCAATACACCTTTTTATAAGTACATCTAGGATTCCTTTTTAAAATATTTTGAGTGCATGTCTGAAATCTAGTAAAATTTAGCATAGAGACACCACTTAAACAAATATGTTAATCTGCAGAGGAAACGTCTGCTACAGTACAGTACAAGAATAAGTGTCAATTCCCTATCAATATGGACACTGGAAATGTAAACCAATATCCAATGGACACCATTGTTCATTTTAAAGTAAACCTGGAAATACTAAAAACAATATCTGCTAGAACACGTTAAAGCAATTATTTCCTGAATGGGTCTTTGTATTCTGAACTGCAGAGTCAAAGCTATTTATTTTGTCCTAAAACACAATCATTGACATTTTGGCAAAAAATACTGATTTATTGGATTGCTACCATATTGTGTTAACTAAATAAGCCAGAGCTATCTGTATCAATAATAAGGGGTTTAGCCACCACAGTCTGATACCCTGTTTGCTAAATTTATATACAGATGCCTATTATGTGAACCCACTCATTCCCTTCATGGTTGCTTAGGCATCAGAATCTATCCCAGCATTATTTGGTGCATAAGTGAAACAAACCCTGGTCAAAGAAGGCCAATCCATTATAGGGCTAATTTGTTCAAAGACAGTTACAGCAGTGAAAACTGAACCCAGTTTCCTTTGGCAGCACCTTGAACCACTGTGATACTGATATTCTGTCAGATTTTTTATAAACAATATGCTTTTTGCATGTAGACACACCATTGCACAAATGTATTCATGCAAATTTATATATACAATATGAGGTTAATGACAAACTAGTAGTGCATGTCTCTCTATTATTTAAAAAAAACCCTGGGATGAGACAAGACTTTTTTCAAGAGATTTTTTCAAGTCCCACAAGACGAGACTTTGGCCATGAGATTTTTTCAAGTCATGCCCTCATCTCAACCATATTCAACCACGCACGCAGTACTCTCACCTCTCATTCATGTGAATGCTTTTGACAGACACAGGTCTTGCTCTCTCAGCTCTTATACATTTTAACGCTTTCCTCACTTTAAGTTCCCAATTAAAGAAGACATGTTGTGTCCAAGGGTGGCGCAGTGGGCAGCACTGCTGTCTCGCAGTTAGGAGACCTGGGTTTGCTTCCCGGGGTCCTCCCTGCATGGAGTTTGCATGTTCTCCCCGTGTCTGCGTGGGTTTCCTCCGGGTACTCTAGTTTCCTCCCACAGTGCAAAGACATGCAGGTTAGGTGCATTGGCAATTCTAAATTGTCCCTAGTGTGTGCTTGGTGTGTGTGTGTGTGTGTGCCCTGCAGTGGGCTGGCACCCTGCCCGGGATTTGTTCCCTGCCTTGTACCCTGTGTTGGCTGGGATTGGCTCCAGCAGACCCACTTGACCCTGTAGTTAGGATATAGCAGGTTGGGTAATGGATGGATATTATGTCCAAATCTTATTGAAGAATTTCATCACGAAGAGTACTCAACAGTAACGGGCAATCCTAGCACCGAGAAACGAGGAAGTCAAATGAATTAACGCCAAAAATGTTGATCAGTTAGACAGCAAATTGGTTAAATGCGTATAAATAAACTATGTTTAAATGTCAATGTCAATTTATTTATATAGCACATTAAAACAACATAGTAATGCTGTGGCCAAAGTGCTTTACAATAATAGAATAAAAGAAAAACAAAACAAATTAACATAAAACATAAATAGAAATAAAATATACGAACATAAAATAAAATACATAATAAATAGAAGTAATGTTATATACATAAAAAACAGAAGTAATGTTATATAATCACAAAGAGGAAACCATCAGTATTACTGAAGGTCACGGAATGCATGTGAATAGAAATTAGTCTTTAATCTTGTTTTGAACAGTTCAGTTGTAGACGACTCCTTTATGTAATGAGGTAAAGATGTCCACAGGCAAGGAGCAGCAGCTGCAAAAGCCCTGCTCCCTTTGGTTTTACACTTGGTACGAGGGACAATCAGAGACAGCTGACCAGAAGATCTAAGCACTCTAGGTGGCTGATGTAAAACACACAGTTCAGATAAATAGGCAGGAGCAAGCCCATGTAAAGATTTAAAAACTAGCTGCAAGATTTTAAAATCAATTCGAAAACTGACAGGCAGCCAGTGTAAAGAAGCTAAAATAGGAGAAACAGAGTCATACTTTCTTGCCCCAACTAGAAAGCGAGCGGCAACATTTTGGACCAATTGTAACCTGTGTATCAGGGATTTATTATATCCCAGAATACAGCGAGTTGCAGTAATCGAGGCGAGAAAAAATAAACGCATGAGTAGCTATCTCAAGATCCCTAGAAGATAAAAAAGGCTTTATCTTACCTAATAGACAAAGTTGGAAAAAGCAACTCTTGACTACAGAATTTACTTGTTGCTCACAACAAGATTGCGGACTTGAGGTTTGAAAAGACACAGAAAGAGCCGAGAAGTCCAAGACCAATTTGGGCTTCAGCTGATGGACCCACTATAAGCACCTCTGTTTTATTTTGGTTTAGATCAAGAAAATTATTAGCCGTCCAGGATCTTATTTCAGACAGACAGTTGTGGAGTTGATTTGTTGTAGAGTTGCAGACAGGAATATAAACCTGAGTATCATCAGCATAGCAGTGAAAAGAAATGTTAAATTTCCTAAAAATCGCTCCAATAGGGTGAAGGTATATGGAGAATAAAATAGGACCCAAAATGGATCCCTGAGGAACACCATATTTAAGAGGAGCAGTAGATGAAGAAGAGGAATAAAAAGTCACTGAAAAGTGTCTACCAGTTAAATATGACATGAACCAGTTAAGAGCAGCCCCTTTAAGCCCAACAAGATGTTCAAGCCGCAACAGCAATATCTCATGGTCAATATTGTCAAAGGCAGCGGACAGGTCAAGGAGGAGAATGATCTGCCGCATCACCTGAGTCAGTAATAAGAGAGATGTCGTTGAACACTTTCCGGAGTGCCGTTTCAACACTATGATAACGCCTAAAGCCAGATTGGTAGATCTCAAATAAATTATTGGAGTTAAGGTGATCAACCAATTGATTATAAATAATTCTTTCTAGAATTTTAGCCAGAAATGGCAGTTGGGAAATTGGACGAAAATTGGCTAAAACTCCAGGATCTAATTCTGCCTTTTTTAGACGGGGACGGACTGCAGCATGTTTAAAAAATGAGGGCACAACTCCCGAACTAATAGAATCATTGATGATGGCTAGTAAGGGTGGGCTGAACACATCAAAGGCTTCCACTAAGAGACGTGGTGGTACAATATCCAGAGGACTGGGGGCTGGTTTAAGGGTGTCAATAGTTCTTTTTAGCTGTGAAAGTGAGACTAGATCAAAGGATTCTAAGACAATGTCATGATTGACAGTAGAAAGTTCATAGCCCATTTGAACAATGCCACGGCAGATAGTATCGATTTTGCTGACAAAGAATGATAGAAACTGGTCATATGAATGAACAATGCTATTTGATCCCATCGCAGAATGGGGGTGAATGGCCGCATTAATTGAATTAAATAAGACCCTAGGATTCTTTGAGTGACGGGATACTAAATCGGCAAAGAAGTTTTGTTTTGTTATCTTAACTTCAGCCTGGAAATTGAAAAGAGAAGTCCTAAAAATCTGTTTAGAGACAATCAGTCCATCTTTTTTCCAATGCCGTTCAGCAGTTCGACAGGCACGGCGCAGTGATCGTGTATTTTCATTTAGCCAGGGAGCAGGTCTACCCTTATTACTGCGTATCTTGGGCGGAGCATGAAACTATCCTGAAACAGTTGGTGGTGATCGTGCGGAAGATGAAAACATCAACTTACAATATCCCGAAGAATATTTACAACCGTTAACACCGAATTACTGTAGAAAGAAGGATGTATCCAAGAAAAGTAATGTACATCTTCAGGGGATGACATTAGACAACAAAGGAGATCTTGATATACCAGTCGTATTAAAACGTTAACAGTTTCCCGTTAGAATAGCTTTTGCAAAAACAATTAACAAATCTCAGAGACAAACAACCGAAAACATTTTATTTAATAGAAAGTAAGAAATGAAATTCAATCACAGGCAGTTATACGTTGTGTTGTCACGATAGAAGTCCAAATGCAGAATCAAAATTCACTGTGATATTAATGAAAATTTAATTCAAAAAACACAACATGAAACATAATTTATTTCAAATTATTAACTTTTACTATTTTTTAATATGATTAATTACTCTGCTGTAATGTAAAATAGTTAGTTCTATTATGCATATGTAACAATTCCCATGAAAATAACAATCTGTTGTCACAAAAACGAGACATGCACAGATAAAGGTTTGGGGCAGCCACCCGTATAATATGGTATCCTGGCTGCAAAATCGTTTTCATAGCAATAAACAGCACAGATGTGCATACATTTGAGTCCAGAACAAGACTGACTAATAGGGGAAAGGGGAAGGCTTTTAAAGGGGAAGACAGGAAGTGAGGTCATAAGGATCGGGCCCATGTTCTTTAGCCATTGGTTCCTGCCCGGACGTGACATCACAGGGGCCGGAGCCAGCAAGGTCTCCTTCCATTGGCTCGGTCCTGGAAGTGACGTCAAGAGAGGCAGATGGAATCTCCCGGGAATTGTCTACAGGGAAGAGAGAAAAAGAGTCAGTGCACTCTGCCACCTCCCGGCCTGTCTCAGAACTGCCATCACTCAAGCCCTTTAGCTGCCTCCCATGCGCACGTGTGTGACACTGTTTAAATTGTACATCCACATCCCCATCCGTGAGCAGCAGAACGGCAAAGAGGCTAGCACGTAGCGCAGGCCCGGGGGTTGGCGAGCAAAGCGAGCAGGGGGCAAAGCCCCCTAGTTTATTATGAAGGGAATGTGAATTTCTGTTAATTGAAAGAAGAGACTGCAAGTCACTATATAGTATTAGCCAGAGATCATCCCAAACGTCTCAAGATATGTTCCACAAATCTTGCAAAACGCATATACAATAATGGTTTTCTGTAAAACTTTTTTAAAGTTGTCAAATTTCCAAAATGTCTAAACCACATTGATGAATTTAACATTTGGGATTGCTGGGTTTTCAAAGAAATCAAATGAAGATCTTTAATGGATGTGTGTATGTACTAATATTGCACTTTATGCACTTTTCCAAGTAAATAATGGAATTACCCAGCAAAAATTCTCAGTTTTCCTACAGGCTGCTTGCCTTAAAACCTACTCTCAAAATGCCTTCTGCCCTTTGCCCTACCTATTATTTACTGTTGCTTGGTAACATTCCCAGATAGTTTGGTACACCACTGCCCTGAAGGTTTACATGTAAATGGCAAAACCATTCAATTACCTTGTGACCTTCAAATATTGTTCTACCCATCTCCCATATGATATCTCCCATATCACACCACAACCACCATCCTACATTTTTGACAGCTGCCAATGGATACATAAGGCTTTTCTTCTGGTTTTCCTATCAGAGAAATATCACATAATTGAATTCAAAAGACCAGATAATGCATATAACACTTATCCAGTCCTACAATGTTGTTACGCCCACTACACTTGCGTCTTTGTTGTTTGCTTCTAGGAGTAGAATCGTTATATATAATATGCCACTGTGATTGTCCGTTTGTTTGTCCAGGACTTTAAATCACCTGTAGCTTGCAAACTGTTTGACCTATTGACGTGAAATTTAGTACACATATACTATGTGACGTCTACTGTCCGCTTTCGGGGTGATGGTTGACCTCCAAGGTTATTCCTCTTTGTATTTTTATTTTATGTTATAGCAGAATCAACTCTTGGCAGCGGCCAGCAGGGCGGCCATTCAGCGCATGTGTACAGGTGCCATTCTCATCCCTACCACCTTTGCTGTCACTTCTCCTACCTCTTCAAATCTTAAATCATTCTTGAGGCAGATTAAAAACTTAAGCATCAGCTTAAGTGAAAAATTAAAGAAAATGTACTAAGTAATTCCAACACAAATACTGACTTAATCAGTTTTAATGTGAAAAGATGCAGACGAAAGAAGAGAAGAAGCGGGCCGCTAGAATGGAGAAAAGAAGAGCGGCTCAGGAAGCAGTTAGCGCATCAACCTCAGAGCAACGAATGCTAAATGTAAAGAGAAAGAGTATGAAAACTATGAATGCTCAAGTCAAGTGTATTCACTGCACCTTATCATGCAGTGCACAGTTACTGGTTCATTAATATTACTAGTAGTCATACACCATATAGAGACAACTGTTCAAAAAGTGCAAGTGCATGCAGCATTAGTTCGCAGTGCTGCAGCATACTGCATGAGATCCCACTGTTGAGAGAGTCCTCACTGTGGGATCCAAGGTGGGCATTGTCAGATTTAGGTAGGGCTGGATCTCACTAAATTGGAACTACTCTAACCCCTAACCTTAACAGTTTAATGCTAACCATGCCAACACCTAACTTTAACTTCAGTTCTAAAACTGTTGTCCTAAAACTGCACTGACATCATAACACTACAGGTTGGTAAATATGTGCTAACACTCAGACATCGTGCAGCATGGGGAGGATTACTGAAAAGGAGAAGGGTCTGACATCCAATCCCACACACATTAATTCCCCAATCCTGCATCCCACTCAGATCCCATCCCATCTTATGTTCTGCAGCAAGGGGAGGATTACTGAATACAGTAGGGTGGACTGACATCTGACTTCACCCACATCAGTTTCCGCCCCTTCCTGCATCCCACAGCAATCGATTGTGGAAACCTTTTGAGAACTTTGGAGTAATATGACTGCACTTTATTCTTCTTGCCATTCACTCAAATGGTCACGCCATGCTACTGCTTTGCAGGTCCTCCAGGCTGCCATACAGCTTCCATGTCACTGGAATCTCCTTCATTCTGATATGGTGCCTCAGGGCATTGTACAAAGCAGATGATGCACTGTTTTTTGGCTGGCTTTGTCCTGTTCAGAACCTGAACATAGCTACCTGTTCTGACCTTGCCAATTACAGAATTTAAGTTGCACACTGTTCAGACTTTAATTAACTATTTTGACCAGTTTTAATCCCCCAGTTTCAACTCTGCATGTAATATACAGGAGAAATTCTACAAAATTGTCCCAACTGTGAAAATAAGTCCCACCCCACCCTTCTATTTTAAAGTGGTGGGAATGCCTGGCAAGAAAATACAAAAATAGATTACATGATCAATTTTCAAAGTAGTTTTAAACTATTTTAATCATTCAGTTTTAATTGTTCTTTTAGTAAACAATTGATAGTACTGCTGGGATACAATACAGCAAAGCCACTGATAATTGGACTGAGCAGGTTTGAGAATGCTTTTATTATTAAATGACTATATTTAAATTATTTTACTTTTGTGGTGATGAGATTGTGTTAAATAATAGTATTATTTCTAATAAAAAAGAGTATCAAACTAAGTCAGATTAGATCAAGATACAACTGAAAGTTTCTAAACAATGGAATATCTGACAGTTTTCAGGTATTATAGGTAAATTATGAGAAACAGCTCCTCAAATTAAGCTTATTTATTATAGACATATAACCCATGTAAAGACAGTAGGGATTCAAGTTTGAAATTAACAGAAAAGGGTACAGTAAAGTCTCCTTAGAATACAGTAAATATAACCAAGGATTTGGTCTCCCTTTAAGAAATGCATCTTCAAAATGAACAAGGTATAAAAGGTCTTTTTAAACCATTAGAAATTCAGGTATCCATTGAAATTAGTTTTGTTTAATCAAGTTTATTTATTTATCAGTTTTGGAAAATTGATTGAGGACAAAACCTATAGAGTATACCTGCACCATCATATATTTTAAGTGTACTAAATACTGTTTCTATAAGTAAATGTTAAGTGTGGATGACTTGTTGCAATTTCTTTCTGACGACTTCCAAATGGAGTTATTCAATCACAGACATGTTTTTGGTGATTCATTCTTATATTGATGTGAGGTGTAAAAAGGCCTGGAGACTGGTTGGACTGTACAGAGACTACTAATTTCTAGTAATGTCCAGAGAAGGAGTGATCACTGTGAGTTAACAGGAGCAGAGTGATAGGAGTCTTTTTTTGAAGTTCCTCTTGGCTCAAATAGCGGAAATATGCATAGGAGCATGAAAGTTAGACAGCCACCTGACTGATATAAATGAATAAATATGTTAAACTGTTAAGTATTGTATGTACTTTTGGATATAAATGATTCACTTTACTCAGATGTGATGAGCAACCACTTATTTTGTGGCAGACCACACTTTAAAAACACTGCTCTATAATTTTTCAGCTTACAGATAGTTAAGCATCTTTCATTAATAATATTATTACTATCTTTTGTATCATATTAAAAGTGGAACAAATTCACCAGTCTGTTTTCTAACCACTTTATACATAGCAGATTCACATTCGCTATTTGGTTACTTCTTAAATTTTGAACTTTGACTGATGTTAAAAATGAAACCTAATACATACTGTGGTAAATGAAAATGATGTATAATTAAAAAAATAAAAAATATGTGCATATGTAGTTTATCTCTGTCTATGTAAAAGTTTGAGGAGGAAGTCTCATGAATTAAAGGGAGGTTTGAAGAACAATTTACATACAACAAAAGAAGAAGAAAGTAATGATTGTGAAAACAGTGACAGATTTCCCTGCACAAAAAAACAATTTAAAAATTATTAATTGCTATTGATGAATGCACACAGTTACTAAATATCAGATGCATTGTTATCTTTCAGATGTTTCAGAAGTCTTTTAAGGCCATTTTGCTATTGTCAGTTATGAATATAGTAAATGCAATTTAATTTCAGAGCCAACAAATTTAATTTAGTGCTTATGTTATTTAGTATTTTATTTCTGTAAAATGCTCATCTGTTTACTGTCTTATAAAAAATATATGTTAAAACAAAATTCACATCCAACCCCATTTTTTCAACATAAAAACACCCTTATTGCCACTATGCTATCACATCAGTCAACTACTCAGCCTCAAGTCAGATTCATGTAGATGTTTACAAAGAAAGTAGACGGCAGTAATTAGCAGCACTATACAAACATATACAGTACATTATCTACGTACTTACAGATATTAATTTCTTTAGACTGAGACTTCCATGTTATATTTCCTATTAAACAGTTTCTAAAAAGTGAATTTTTTTCAATTAGATAACAAGTGCTAGTAAAACATTCTAAATAAGTATATAAACTTATATATATTATAGTTTAATCATGCACAATGAAGAGATTAAATTAAGCAACTGACAGTACAAGATTTACTGCACATGTTAAATAGCTACATGTGTATATAGTATGACTGTCAGGATTTTGGACAATGGTTGCTTCCATGCTATTTAATGGTGCATTTTTTTAACGCTTTGGCCTTTTGGTTCCAAATCTTATTGTTCGTTTGTGGGTATTATCGCTGTAGAGTCACATGCGATTTCATAGCACCTCAGCTTGTGGAAAGATGCTCTGTCTAAAGAAAGATTGAAAAAAAAGAATGTTACTGTTGGAAGGTAAAAATTAAAAAAATTAATTTCTGGAAATATCTGTATTTTGCAAGGAGTTATACAATAATAATTTAATATTAGGAGGCAGAACATTTGCTGCTAGGCCAGCTTCTTGTAAATAGGGAAGAACATGATAGTAAGAAAAAAGCACATAATGCTATGGGCTGGTGCCCTGCCCGAGATTTGTTCCTGCATTGCACCCTGTGCTGGCTGGGATTGGCTCCAGCAGACCCCTGTGACCCTGTGTTAGGATATAGCAAGTTGGGAGATGACTGACTGACTGACTGACATAATGCTAGAATCTTTAATGTGAGCTGTCAAAATAAAGACCCTCCAGTAAAAGTTAGCTATGCTTAACTGCCTAGATAACACAGACCAGCTCTTGGTGAAAATAGGAAATGCCACAGTGTCTAATAGATAGGTCAATAGGAGCATAAACTGACTTTTACATGAAAGTGCATTCACAATATAAAAATAAAGAAAGAAATAATAAGTAAAGAGTTAAGCTAGTTAAATATGAAACTGAAAGATAAAGATATCTCAATGCTTGTGTTTACAGCGAAAATGGCCAGCATAAAATCACAATTCTATATACATATGTGTCGCACCCTGCAACGTAGCAAATCACAAATACCACTGCATTCACGTAATAACAGGTTGGCAATATCCAAACCTAGATTAAGTATCTAAAAGTACACAAACTACACAAAACAGCACAAAGTTATGCACAAGTCTCTGTAAACCCTAACATATTGAAAAGCCCACGCACTCTCTCACATGCTGTCCTACTGTATTTTCAATGACATTTGAACAGTCTTGTAGAGCTACCACAAGCAGATTTCTCATAGCTGATGTTTTTAATTGCTTGTCTATGCCTGTAATTTTGTGCTTGTCCAGGAGAGTCTCTCATTTTCCATCTGTATCTGTTTCTTCTCTTCTCCCCTGGTGAACACAAACCAGCCACTGCTGTGGAAGAAATAAGCATCACTCTCAGAAAGCACTTTATTATTAAGCTAGTAAATATGGAGATCAGGATAATAGAATGACAGCTGTATCAGGGCAGTCCTGGTATTGCATTTTATAGCTATAATGTATGTTGATGTAGATTAAAGACTCTAAGCTATAACCAGGCCACAGATTTCCTAATTATCGTTTTTCTGTTATAGATTCTACTTATTCAACCTATTAAGTGTACACAAAAGGGTAATAAAAGTGACTGGCTCAATGTGAACATTTAGCCGGAAGTTGGAAGATATTCTTGTTTATAGAAATGACCTTATCCTACTGGCACATCAGTGCCTTCATATTTCTAAAGTGGAATATGGTCTTCAAAATCTGCAGTCTGTAAAATATCTTTAGGTCAGCTTGAGGAAAATCCAAATCGTAAAAGTAAAGTGTTGACAGACATAAACAGTGGCATTCATAAGGTGGGGAAGCTTTGGGTGTTATAACAATAGTGCCCCACATTTCTAAATCATATAGATAACATATAGGAGATACAGAATGAAAAAATTCATGAAACAAGTTAACTTTAACATTAAGGTCCATTTAATGCCTTAAACCCTTGCTCTGCTACCACATTTTCTTTGTCTTTTTGTTTTTGTTCTGAGCTAATTCCTTCTCTTATTTTGAATTCAGAAAAGTTGTGTGAGAGGGTAGTGTGAGAATCCTGCATCTACTTGAGTATTAGCCCTGCCAGCATGCTTGTTAATGAATAAACAGTTAAAAAAAACAAAACACTTAACAGTGGAATGAAAATAATGATGATGATTACTATCTTAAAAACAAGATAAACAGCATTACATTTTCACATGTAATATACTTAACTCCTTGCTACATTCCAATAGAATTAGAGCAAACCCAGAGTTGTAAATTCTGAACTGACACAACACCAATGAAACAGGGAAATAATAGTTTGCTTAATTAAAACAGAGAAAAGCCAAGCAAAATGACACCTTTTATTGGCTAACTAAAAAGATTACAATATGCAGGCTTTCGAGGCAACTCAGGCCCCTTCTTCAGGCAAGATGTGATCAATTAAATTAATGTAATTAATTAAAACAGGAATTCAGTTAGAAGAAAAAGATGGTTGGAAAGTAATCCTGCAGCTACAGGACATCTGCCACAACTGAATTAGAAACACATCATCCTACGACAGTGAATGAAGAATTGATTCATTACTGTGCTATACTTCAGTCCAAATTAGAACAGACATACAGTATGTATGTTTCATGTTTCACATCTTTTGTAATTGTTCCAATTTGTGTACTTGCATATATCATCTTTTTATGTCTATAAAAGTCTATGTTGCCGTATGGTTATTCATTTTATAATATTCACCACCATGCTAAGTTGGTTAGACCTTCTAACAAGGTGGTTTAACTTGTTCCTCTTCACTGGCTCCAAGATGAGAAGCTAGTCTTCATCCACTTTTTTTTTTTATATTTTATTAATTTTATTGTAATCATTCCGAACAAATAGATCAATTTTTACAAAAAATAGGATTGAAAACAAATCAAACCCCACCCCTAGTCTTCATCCACTTCTGTTCAAGAGCATACTGCAATAACACTAAACCCAACTAATAGTCTTGTCATCGTAAAATGTATACTTAAATAATATCACCTTGGGATGATTCTGTCTTGAGTATACACTGCAACTGACCCTTGGTGTCTGCAACATAAATATTTATTCTAATGTCATTTGTGTATTTTGCTTTGCTAAAACTAAAAGGTTTTAACTATGGTAATTGTTCTATGATTCTGCTGATGTATTTCATTTTTTCATTCCCTACACATATTTACAATGATTAATGTACTGAAAATAAAAATGATGTACTTTTACATGATTTTACCATCTCATTTTACCCACATCAGATAGTAATACTGAATTTTATTTTTCATTAAGTGAATTATTTGTCAACTATCCATTTAATGGCCGTAATAATTTTAGTCAGAACAATTATATACATTTAGTAAATTAAGTATTTTGAAAATTAATATGCTGTTTGACAATTAATTAATTTCACAAGACTTAAAAAACACCATTATGACACAGTAAATGTTTATTCTCTCAGGTAAACAAAGGAAAATAGTACCAAAAACCTTTTTCCTTGAATTTCCAAATTTACTAATAGCACAATTAAAAAGGATATTATAAAGAAAGCCATTTTACAAATGTCTGAAAAGTACAACAAAGTGAAGTAGCACTCTTGTTAATGGATAAATATTTGTTCCTGAGACAGAATTATAATTCAGTTGTGTTTTCAGAAATGCAGTATAATGGTTAATTAGATCCCTTTATGATGTTAATATCCTTTAGTTTACTATTCAGATAATCCTTAATATACTGAAATGGCAGTCAGTGCTACTCACCCCTGAGGTTAACCAGCTGCTTAATAAGAATTTTTCTCACCCTGTATTTCACAGTGAATAATTCAGATCTCTATGTTTAAATTACATTTTCAGGCTTAACCTATATTTACACTTTTCTAAATATATTTTCATGATTAGTTTAAAAGGACAAGGAAAGGATTGAAAAAATAGAAACTGTTACATAAGCCACAACTGATACAAAGCTTTTAAATCTATTAGCAAACAATTATATGATAGGTCACATTTAATATTAATAAATGCATGCAGTTACAGGAAAGGATGTGAAAAGTCTCTATGGTGACCATTTACCCAGAATGCACATAACTAAGTGCCCTTCACATACTTATTAATATAAGGCAGAAAAGGTATTATTCTGCAACAATCTTAAATTTGTCTCCATTTTTTAACTTTTATTGTATAATAAATGATAAACCATTATCCAGTTGAATGCAGCAATTACTGTGAATTATGATACATTCTCATTTACTTTGTGGAAAAAAGATATTCTTTCCCACACTAATGATAAAATCAATAATTCAAAACATCAGAGGGAGTCACAAAACTGCCATTTCCATTATTAAGCACAGAATCTATGTAAAATTAAAAAAAAAACCCACACAACTGTTTTTAAAAATAGCATGTAATTTAGATGAGTTTTTAAACTGTGCTAACATGGTACAACACCCTAGTACTACATAAAATGTGGTAGTAAAACATACCCTCAGCATATATTAACGGGGACAGGGAAATACAATACATTTAAAGTTAAAATAGAATTCATGTTTTATAATTGATAGAACAATTTGTTAAGTATTGACCTATAACTAAGTTCACCACAAAATGCCATTAAAATACACGATAATTAATAAAATAACACATTTATATCTCAGAATGCTAATGTTTCATCACTTCTAACAACTTGTTAAATCACACAATAGCTGACTAATGTGTTTACATCTTCATATAAACTGATCTCAATAAATCTGAAAAAATATGTGGTAATATAAGGAGAACATAGAGAGGAAAAGCACTAAAAAGTCAACGATACTAAAAAAAAAAAAAAATATGATGAACTACTGTACTTCCAATGGCATCTTCATTATATGAGAAGGGGAAGAATACAAGATGAGACACTCTGACAGCACTACGAAAAGAGAAGGGAAATATCTCTTTGGGAATGGAGCTCATTATGGTACCAAAAAAAATCTGAATCACCAACAGAAGATTGCCCATTAGCTTTGTATGAGGGGTTGTGTTGGAGAAAAGAATACTTACATTCTTTTTAATTAATGTTTTTGTAACACAGATGGTGTAATAATTCTAGACAACCAGAAGCCGACCCAATAGTAAATCTTGACCATGATTACCAAACAATTGGCAAGTTATTATGGCATATTTAATAAAAGAAAATTAAATCCAAGTTGCTGCAGCTGTCTGATAAGGCACAGGTTATGACTCATCAACAAATGTTGCACAGAAAAAATTGTGCTTTTGTCATGACGTTCCTGGCTCATGAAACTCAAAATGAGGATGACCATTAACACTAGAATTACCAGAGCCTACGAAAAAACTCGTAAATCCGTCCCACCTTAAATCGCGTCTTAAATCCGTTTGCACATCTCCGCCAGAGTCTTTTGTCATCTAAATGTGCTGATAAACAAAAGCTACTAGCAGCCAGCTATTCCATCCCCCCATCCTGGAGTACAAAAGAAACAGCATACAGCAACATGTGGGGACTGGCAGGAACACTCAATAACACTGAATAAAAAGAAAATCAAGTGACGGTGAGATACGAAGAAGGCAGCTTCGCCAGCATTTATGTGTCAGAACCCTTTTGGGTGGGGGGGGGGGGGCGTTAGTATGCGTCGACTGCGAGAATGAAAAGTGAATTAAAAAAAAAAAAAAAAAGCTAACCTTTACCAGTATCATAAGTTACACTGGCTGTTACAGACTGAAATCAAATTTATGTTGTTATTCTAAAATTGTAAGAATAAGAGCAGTTCCTTTCTCAAAGTGGAGCCATGCGGGATTGAACTCACCACCCTCTGATTCCCAGTCAGGAACTGATACCATTACGCCACCGCGGCGGATATAGCAAGAGTGTCAATGTGGCATGCTAACGTGGCTTTTTTTTTGTGTGCAGTTATATTTTTGAATAAAAGTGCACGTGTTCTCTTATTTGTACCTTTTGTGAAAGTGTTTCTTTGATATATGGACTTCAGGCTTCATACGTTATATAGTTTATGCCTACATTTTGTCATTTACTATTAGAATATGAAAAACGTTTCTGTTTTAAAAATGTGTTTGCACAGACTACTATACTGTAGAAACGGAACACACATGAAATGCGTGTATTCCAAATAACGCTCGAATTATTTCCACTCTAAAACTCCACTTCAATCCCAGATAATCAAATCAAGGCAAGGCATGAGCTAGGAGAAGTTCATTCTAAGTCGGTGGGGGGATGGAATAGCTGGCTGCTAGCAGCTTTTGTTTATCAGCACATTTAGATGACAAAAGACTCTGGCGGAGATGTGCAAACGGATTTAAGACGCGATTTAATGTGGGACGGATTTACGAGTTTTTTTGTAGGCTCTGGTAATTCTAGTGTTAATAAACAGGTATCAGTTTTCCAAAAGAGGCCTGGAAACAATGAAAGTCTTACCCTAAACTTGAGAAACAAGCTTTACAACCTGCATGGGCCAAAACATGGGTTAAGACTTACAAACTGAAAATGGCAGAGTGGAACCATGGAAATCCTTTACATAACTTACAAAAGCATAGTTCCTTAATGTTTAAAGACTAAACAAAACATTCAAAACAAGGAACACACCAGAAGGGAATCAAAAAAGCTCGGTCTGCAGAGGTAAACCTTAAAGCAAAGAAGAACAAGTCCATTCTCCCGGAATCAAAATCAAAAACACTAAGCCAAAAAATTCAGAAAAATGAGCCAAACAACATAAACAGGAAAGGGCAATGACTTATCAAGGGACTGAAACTTCTGAGCATTTTAAAAGGAGCTGAAATTGGTCCTTGAACTGCTCCATCAGAGCTCTTCACACACACCCCTAACACCCCACCACCCAGGTTCAACATATGGTATGAAAAACCCATAATATAAAGATCTAATAGATGCATTTTCAAAAATTATCAACAAATAAAAATGAAAACAAAGACACATTCAGTAACAGAGTTTACAAAATAACATTTATACAACAAAAAATTAAATGAAAAGAATAGACACTTGGGCCAGGGATGAAATGAGTCACTGTTTAAAAGTAATATCTGATATATATATATATACTATTAAATATATTAAACAAGCATGAAAATCCATGTGCATTGCACACATGGGGAAATGTTTGTCACTTCTGAAGTCCAACCAAGGGTTTTCTGCGAGGAAAGAGCTGAGAGTGGAACATCACCCGGTCCAGCAAGTCATGTCATCCCCATCTCTCACCTCTCTTCTCACTTCTTCTGGTCCTGCTGCTATGTAAATTAAAAAAAAATCATGTGCACCACTGTCATTTGGACTAGTTGTCATGAACTAGGGAGTTCCTTAGCACAAAGTTCCAAAAACTGTCCCTAAAAGATCTAGTAATGGAAAGTTTCGTCATCCTTTGACTTGCATGGCAAAGGGCAAACAAAGACTCTTTATAGAATGGTTTAATTTTTTAAATGCTCTGTAACCAAAAAAAGCTCAGAGGAGCACAAAAGGCATATAAGGAGTTGACTTCAAAGCTAGGCAATCAAATAGCAAAGACACCCCAAATCACAAATCCTGAGAAAGGTCAAAAAGAGAGCAAAAGTGGTAAAAATCCAGTAAATTAAAGAAAGCACAGCAGAAATCATAGAGAGCTCACTAATGTCCAGAGCACACAATGTACTGCAAGGGACTGTGTGTTTCCTGAGCCATTGGAGGGTTCTATTCAATAAGGGCGCGCACAAAAAGTCGACCTTCAAAAGGGCGAACTCAATTGGGCGCGGAGAATAAAAGCGCACATAAATAAAAGCGATCTTCAAAAGGGCGACCTCAATTGAGCGCCGAATAAAGGCGTGTGTAAATAAAGGCGAGCTTCAAAAGGATGACCTCAATTGAGCGCCGAATAAATGCGCGCGCAAATAAAGGAGCGCTTCAAAAGGATGACCTTCGGAGCGAATTAAATTAATTGTCCTTGATTATGCTAATAGACCGCATCTCGAATATCTACGTGGCATTGCACATAATGTACAGCTTCAAGTGTAACTTGCTTTCACCTTTTTATACATTCAGTCATTGCCTTAATCTAATTTTCTGTAATTTTGAAAACAACGAAATATGTTCAGTCATTGCCTTAATCGAATTTTCTGTACTGTAATTTTGAAAACAACGAAATATAGAGAGCTTTAGAAATAGTTCGTTAGAAGTTCATGCATTAATTAATTGGATGTTTTAATATTCTTGCTTTCACCTTTTTATACGTTCAATCATTGCCTTTATCTAATAAATTTTCTGTAATTTTGTTGCGTTTGCCTTTATTCGCTGCGCCCAATTGACGTCACCCTTTTGAAGCACTCCTTTATTTATGCGCGCAGTTATTCGGCGCTCAATTGAGGTCGTCCTTTTGAAGCTCGCCTTTATTTGCGCGCGCCTTTATTCAGCGCTCAATTGAGGTCGCCCTTTTGAAGGTCGCCTTTATGTGGCGCCCTTATTGACGGATACCCCATTGGAGGGTTGAGGGCAGTCCCTTGATGGCCTTGCTTGAGGAACCACTCACATTATACATTGAATGTTCTAGACCTAAACACAAATCACACACAGAACAAATTGTTGCAAATAAAAAAAACATACACATTTTTATACCAAAATAAAAAGTCCCTTAGTAAAATAAGAATGTTTCTATTAGCATTTTACTTTCTCTTTGTTTACAAGAACCGTGGCATAAAAGCTCCTTCCTTTCAAGAAATGGTAGTGTGGGAAACAGAGTTCAGGGTCATTCCTTGTGCGATGGTTGTCTTGTTGATAAGTAAGCCTAACTGACAGAATTGCAGTTAAGTTCAGTACATTGAAAACACCTTTTATGATCTTTGTTTCAGGTGGTAGTGAGTAAACCACAACAGATGAGAGATAATGAATGGCACTGATAGAACAGACCATTAAAAGGTAAATGACAGTGTTTGTTCATTGTAATGGCTTGTAGAGTACTGCACAGCATAGTGCTGAAACATGGATGGTCTCAGTACTTTAGTGAACACAGTGGCAACTAAATGATGTTTGGATGTTGTACATTGAATTTAATGAGACTAGTATTGCAACACTGACATTTACTTGGCAATATGATATTTTTCAATAAGAATGTTATTAATATCTCTCAGTTCTGTACATACAGCTTTTGTCAATTCACACTGTGTACATTTGGTGGTCTGAGCACTGCATGATAGCACATTGCTATTGCTCTCTCCACTCAGGTGTTCCCACTCATTTTTTTTCTTTTATTTGTGACTCCTGGAGAGACACAAGCAAAAAGAATGCTTTTGCGATTCTCCACTTTAAGCTCACATTCACTTGCTCTACCTAACTTTCAATTTTATTACTGGGCAGCAAACATACAAATTATAAAAACCTGGACATGGACACAAATAGATGAACATACACAGGCTTGATTCGCAATAGAAATAAAATCCTGCAGTACTTCTTTATATTCCTTTCTTTGTGTCCCAATAAATGCATGTTATCGCCAATATACTAACAACCCAATTATGCTTCACTCACTCAGAATATAGAACCAATGTAGGAAACATTTTAAGATAAGGTTTTATCTGTGGCACCTCTGCAAGAAAACCACTTTTTTCAACCCTCGCAAACATATGCAGTTTTTAATGTCTGGAAAACATTTGGGATTAAATCACTTAGAGATCTGTACATAGACAACGTTTTTGCATCCTACAAACAATTACATTCCAAATTTAACACATTTTTTTCACCACCTTCAAAGTGGAAACTTTGTTAAACAGAATCTGCCCGATTTTCCTCACCTCCCACCTCCCTCTATGCTGGAAAAAATATTGCTCAGTTTCGAGGACTCAGACAGCATTTCTGCAATATATAAACCATTTTACAGTCCCTCCCTTTCAAAGATCCAAGAGGACAATGGGAAAAAGATCTCTCACTCAACATATCAGAAAAGGAATGGAAGGTAGCAATGCAGAGAATTCACTCGAGCTCCATATGTGCAAAGCATATAATTATTCAACTCAAAATTATATATCGAGCACATCTGTCTTGTTTAAAATTGTCAAAAATGTTTCCATGGCAAGATCCGACCTGTGAACGCTGCAATCATGTTCTAGCCTCACTGGGTCACATGTTTTGGGCCTGCACCAAATTAACATCATTCTGAACCAAAATCTTTAAATGCCTATCAGACAGCCCACTAACAGCTGCATTTGGTGTACTCCCAGATGGGTTTAAGTGGAGAAGGACAAACAAACTGTAAATGACTTTACTACACTATTGGCACTGAGACTTATTTTGCTCAACTGGAAGATTCCTAACTCTCCTTTTTTAAGTCAGTGGGTAACTGATGTTTTATGCTATTTGAAATTGGAAAAAATCTAATTTTCACTTAGAGGATATGTGCAGAACTTTTTCAAAACCTGGCAGGATCTGATCAATAACATTTTAGAATAAGCATTTAAAGCACTGGGGAAGCAGATTCTCTTTCCATTTATTTTTCTTCTCCATTTATCTATATTCACTTATTAATTCATCTGTTTACTTATTTTACTAGCTTTAAGTTTTAGTCTGCTGGCCATGCTCTCTTTCTCAGGGGTGGGGGTTGATTTGTTTTCAATCCTATTTTTGTAAAGATTGATCTCTTTGTATGGAATGTTGTATTATTACAATAAAATCAATAAAATAAAAAAATTTAAAAAAAAGTTCACATTCATTTAAGTTTTATTTTCTACCTATTTTGTGCTACAGGCCAGGCTTATTAGTGTGCCAACCAACTGTTCGGTAGCAAACCCTTGTAGCTGAGTACCAACCCCATAATCTGTACCCTAGGAGAATGCCTAATTTGCCTTAATGGTGGCTCTGGCCCTGATTGTGTGCATAGTTTTAAGTTCAATTAAGATTTATAAAGGAACTTGGGGTGGTGCCTGATGTGCATACTACATCATAAATCTGATTTATTTCTGTTTTGTGCATACAGTGCTTGTGCCTTTGAAGCGTAAGCAAAATTTTAGTATAGAAGCTAAGCAACGTTTTATACACGATGCCTCTACTCTCCTGATTAACTGATTAGCTTGATTTTCTGACATAGTTCTCTCTTGTGATTCCAGCATTAGAAACTGCTGCTGCCATCCTGCACAGTCCATAAAAAGATGAAAAAGAAAATTCAAATAAAAAAAAAAAAATCTGAATTAAAACCATGAGAAAGAGACCAAAACAAATGAAACAACACAAGCTTCTAGAAAGTCTAACAGGCTCTAACACTAATATGTGTGATGGACGACCGGCTACGGACTCCGGTCGCCACCCCCAAGCCGCTAGGAGGAGCCCTCCGGACAGCATGATGGTGCCCCGACTTCCAGCAGGGCCTCATGGACTTTGTAGTTTATACACACAGCCCTGCTGGATACCTTGGGGGCCACCGGGAGTCGCTGTAGGGGGGCTAGTGGGCTCTTGCATGCCCTATAACCCGGGAGTGCGTCACAGTCACGTGACTGGAGGAAACGACGTGCTCCCGGGATGAAGAAGAGGACTATTTGCCCTGACCCGGAAGGAAATGGACTTGTGGGTTGTGCCTGGAACCACTTCCGGGTCAGGAGCTATAAAAGGACTATGGGAAGCCCAGAAAACTGAGCTGAGCTGGGAGGTAGGGTG
The DNA here is from genome assembly GCF_900747795.2 of Erpetoichthys calabaricus. Lineage (NCBI taxonomy): Eukaryota > Metazoa > Chordata > Cladistia > Polypteriformes > Polypteridae > Erpetoichthys > Erpetoichthys calabaricus. The sequence goes on along the minus strand of NC_041401.2, from coordinate 155,242,027 downwards.
GCAAAGTGTCTGGGCGAGGACGATTGGTGATTATAGAGAGTATTGTGATTTATATGAGTGTAGTGTGGAGAGTGCTTGGTGCACTGTATAACAGCAAAATAAAATATTGTTGTACTTTTACCTCGTGTTCAGAGTGGTACCTGAGGGTTCAAGAGGTAGACAAAAGCCTTATTCGCTACATATGTTACTAACCAAGAAGGTGTTAAGGGAGATTCCAGAAGGATTTTCATTGCTCATATGTGTTTACATATACAAACAATGGTACAATTATAAAATAATTTAGCTCCTAAAGAGCAAACAAATAAAACATCCCCAGAGGTGAAAAAATGAAAGACAGAAGAGATTTGAATAAGACCAAACTGAATTGTTGTATATATTCTAAGGCAGGGGTGGGTAACATCAGTAGTGGTGGACCACAGTGGCTACACATTATTGTTTCAACCCAGTTGCTTAAATAGAAACCAATCCTTGCTATTTTCAGACCTTATTTAATTTTATAGCTTCTTATATCATAATTTCTTTCCATTCCAAGGATATCATCCAAATGATTAGAAGCCTAAAATGGATCATTTTCAGTCCGCCACATTTTTCTCTTAAGTGTTTTATTAAACCAAATAGTGTATGATGAATCCAAACAGGTGTATATGGAAACATGTTAGATGGAGAACTGCTGGCTTTTTGTCTTATTGCTAATAAGGAGCCATTAAAAACAATAAATACAACTGTTTAATGCTGAAATAAGCAAATAAGGGTGGGGAACCTTAACAACGAGGCTACTAAAATAAAGCATCAAACTGTCATTTGAGAAGTAAGTGCTTCATCGGCAATAATTGACTCCTCATTAAGAAACTTGAATGGAACAAAATACTTTGGGAGTGCACAAAATCTCCCTAAAGATGAGCAAGATCTGCCAATTCTTTAGTGCATCACAGGCTAGCCACCTCCTCCTCAAATTTAGCAACTATAGGCTTGAGGTGCTGGATGAGCTGGCATCTTCCGCACATATAAGATAACATAAATTGTGGATTTTAGAAATTTCAGGGTTTTCGGGAGACATTTTTAATTGATTTTAATGCTTTAATAATCTAAGCCTTGCAGCATGTTTACCATACAAAATATAAATTTATGATTAAACAAATATCAAGCGACACAAAATTAAATGGCTTATTCTCCTTGCATTGTAGATGTTCCATCATGCTCTTATTTTGACTTTTTTATTTTTCTATTTCAGGACAAACAAGTGAATAATATTTAAGATGCTTGATTATTGTTGGGTCAGTCTCTAGTCTCATACTACAATGTTATAAAGTATTTTAAAAACATCTCAATAACACTTATTGCTTCTGGAAAAAAGCTTCAATTAATGCAAACATAATATGAGGGTCTTTTCAATGTCAGTCTTACTTTAACAGTTTCTAGTGAAATTTTTACACCCTTTTTAAGTAGCCATTTTTTAGGTATGATCTTATAGAAATATCAATAGTAAATACCTCTCTATATACTTTTGTCTGTTTTTTGTCACAATTTCACATGCTTTTAAGTTTGCCACCCTATTGCTTAAGTACTATTGTATGACATTGTGCACAGTGAGTAACATTTGGATGTCTCCCCAGCATTCATATCTTGTTTTGTCCCACCTGATTGTTTGTCTTCATAAGCCTGTTTTGTTTTCTAATGCTAAATCGCCAGTCTGTACTCTTCGTCTTTTCTAGTGTGACCCTTTGTGTGCTGTAACGTTGTTATCTCCTCTACCACATCATGCTGGTAGATTACATTTTTAAATGCCAGCCCATGTGTGTTACTTTGCTGTCTCAATCCTTACTTTAACATGAGTGAACCTGGGTTGAGAATGATTTATCTGGTCTATCTCAAACACTTATTTATTATCTTTCTACTTTCCTTTGTTTCATGTGCCCTTACTGCAACCAGAAACCAAGTTTTATAAACAAATACTACAAATAGTATCAAACTTGCAAAAAGGGCAACAAACAACATTTAAGGAAAAGCTGATACTGTCACATTGTACATTTTTTGTACATCAGGTCATGAGAAAAGCAAGTCTGCTGGTATTTCACTTACATGGATCACATATTTAAGAATACCAGTGGAAATGTATTGGACATGGTTTAAAAGCAGGATGCACTTTTGTACACATGAACTGAAGCTGTTCTAATGTTTGTATTGCAAAGAAATGTGCATTTGTAAGTAAGAAAATTTAATTCAGCAAATGTGTATCTTTTCAGTGTAAAAGGGAGTGAGAATTTGTGTATACATTGAGGGAATAACACAATACACTGCATATGCATAATTGTGCCTATTTATTTTAATTTGAAGCATTATTGTCCAGGCTCTGATGAGCACATTGTTAAAGTATTATAAAAAGGCAGACATTACAGATAACAAAAGATTGTAGCTCTACTAACAAAAGCAAGAAAATATACACTTAAAATATTTATAAAATAAGTTATTCTTTAAATTATGACAGTAAGGAAAGAAAATTGTGCCTGGCATGAACAGTGCATCTTCATAGAAAATGTAATTGAATACTAGTCATTTTAAACTCAATACCATGAAAATTTAGCATATTATTTAGATTTAAATTTTTTAAGCTCTTTTAGAAGTTATTGATTTTGACTTTTATGATGATTATATTTAAGGCATATATGTCATTGTTGTGGGGTTAATAAAATATTTCTTTTGCAGAGGTGGTTGCTACCATATTTACCATCAAGATGTAATGATTTTTCAAGATATTTGGGTATTTCAGCTGTAAGCATCTTAAACTACACCTTCTTCTGTTGTAAGTAATATTAGAACATAAAAGGACTGTAAAGTTCCAGGAGCACAATTTACTTTGATTGTAAAGCAGTGCATTCATTATAATTAGTTACCACTTCCAGGCAAGGAAGAAAATAAAACTGTAAATTAGAACACCATTGGTTATGGAACATAAAACTTAGAGCTCATGTAGGCATATTAGAATCATTGCTGAGACAAACATTCAAAAATGTGAGTGCAGATATTTTGTGTACATGCATACAAAATGCCACGTTCTATCACTTTCACATCTTGAATGCAATAATACGTTTGAAGGAAATGATAATTGAAGTCAGACTCAACAGTTTTTTCCAAGTAATTTTGTTTAATTAAAATCTGTGCCATTAAAAGGATCACTAATCTCTAGTTCAATTCTTTTTTTCTGTTTTCTCATATATTTACCAGAAACATTTTGTTGCTGTTTTATTTTATTTTTCTTCTCTGTACATAAAATGGGTTTCAAATTTCTTATGCTTTTATGTCTTTTTTATACAGCTATAATTTACAGTAAATAATTAAGTTCTTATGAACAAGCTCAAAGAATTGCAAAATAACATCACTTACACATATACAATATCATCATAAGTTTTATACATTGCGTAAAACTCAGTATAATAATATAAGTAACTGGTAATGTACTCCAAACTAAAAGCAACTGGCATGTGTTTTCTTTGTCTTTCACTGTTAGTTGTATGATCCAACAGTACTGTAGTCTAAAATAAATTTGTCTGTTAGAAGACAGTGGAGATTCAGAGCCTATCCCAATATCACCAGCACTTGGCTGAAGCTCTAGAACAGTGTTTCCCAACCTCGGTCCTGTGGCCCTCCTGTGGCTGCAAGTTTTTGTTCCAACCAGATTCCTAATCAGTAACAACACCTGATAGCACTGATCTCATTTAATTAGCTGGTATTATTCTTCTTTTATTCTACATTCAGAAAAGCACAGCAGCATGATTTTTATATTATAAGGCATTTGGAAATATTTCTGCTTTTGCTATAGATTTAAAATTCAAGACAAAAGAGATAATAGTGGACTTCAGAAAATCACATCCTGCCCACATCCCACTCAGCATCAACGGTTTAGATGTGGAGACTGTTAGGAGTACCAAGATCCTCGGTGTGCACATAACTGAAGAACTTACATGGACACATAACACCTCATCACTAATCAAGAAAGCCCAGCAGAGACTACACTTCCTGAGGTGGCTGAAGCGAGCAAGTCTTCCCCCTTCCATCTTCACCATGTTCTACAGAGGCACAATTGAAAGTGTTCTGACCAGCTGCATCACTGTCTGGTATGGCAACTGCAACATATCCGACCGTAAGTGCCTGCAAAGGATAGTGAAGACAGAAGAAAACATTATTGGGGTGCCTCTCCCTTCACTACAGGACATATTTTACAAACGCAGTGTCCGCAAGGCCTGCAGCATTGTGCGAGACCCCTTACACCCTTCACATGGACTTTTCACACTTCTGCCATCCAAGAGAAGATACTGTAGCATCAGAGCCAGATCTACCAGGCTGCAGGATAGTTTTTACCCCCAAACTGTTAGATTCCTTAACACCATGCAGCCCCCTGGGATCTTCCACACTGCCTCAACCACCTCTAAAAACAGAACTTTTATATATGCGAGCCACTTTTCTGCAAAGATTAGTGTGCATGTAGAAAAGAACTGAAAATCTCATACTGACCTTTGAGTATTTTGACACTCTTGATATCCTTCTGCTGTGAAACATTCTGACCTGTCATTGTTTACACATGTCTTAAACAACTATTATCATACACTGATAATTTCTGTATTATCTATATCTAGTATTTATTATTTATTTATTACAAATCTATTGACTATATTTTTGTATCTAGATTGCAAATACCATACTTTGCATCAATATTCATATTGCTAACTACATGTCAATATTGCTGCTACTTCTTTGTCTTATCTTTGCACAATGTCTTGTCTTGTTTGTGTTTTAATTTCACATTTTAATTCTATTTTTAATTTATTATTTGCACGTCATGTTGTTACACTGTGGACCCTGAACTTCGCAATTTCGTCTATCTGTATACTTGTATATGGTTGAGATGACAATAAAGTTCACTTTGACTTTGAAAAGCTTAACTCTCTTTTGTTGATTTCATTATATTTTTCCCTTTCTCTGTGCAGTTTTTCCCCTTTGTTGTATCTTATTAATGACAATTAAAAATGAGCAGAGCAGACATGCTGGCAAACAACACTGAATAATCAAAGGCTGCAAGTACTTTAGCATCAGACCCAATAAATAGTAAATAATAGATTAATTAAACAATTAGAACACCTAGAAAAGTAGAATGAAAATCAAGATGAAAATATTGTTATTGTTTTCTAATTTCTATTTTGTCCCCAAAACACAGAACTTGGGAAATAACACATCACTTAATTAGCCAAGGAGTCCAATTAAAAACAGAAGATAGTTGGAACAAAAACCTGCAGCGACAGGTGGGCCACAGGACCGAGGTTGGGAAACACTGGTCTAGAAGGAGCTGTGGTCAAATTGCAGTGAACTTTTGGTTGTATTCAGCAAATGGGGAGCTGCCAATTTATTTAACATGCATATCTGTGGGAAATGTTAGAAACCCGAGTACCATATGAAAACCATAAAAACATGCAGACAATATACAGACAAAACGTTGAGTGATGTTGGGTCAGGAATTAAACCAGAGTATTGTGAATTAACTGTGCTTGTTGCTGAGCTACATTGATTATTTGATTATAACATATCTCTATATATATAAAATCCAACATCTATTTGTCTCTCCGCTTTTCACAAGATAACTACTTAACAGATTTAGATTGGGTTTTTTTCTATAATTTGCTTGAACATTCCAGTTGATTTTGTGACTTCTCTCATCACATTAAGAATCACAGTTTGCTTGGAGGAGTGATATATTCACACTAATCTGAGACAGAGGCTGCATGCCAAGGGAAAGGGAAAGCGTGACATCCAGAATGGGGAGTTGGGCAGGGCCCTCCTTACTCATGCGCCAGCCTCTGTTCGAGTCGGTGTACCTCTGCATTTTGGAGTGGACCTTGCCTCCACTTAGCTAGCGATACCTGTTTGTTTATTGAATTTTAAAGTTTGTCCTGTTTCACTACTATGCGGGTGGAGCCATGGGGCTGGCTTGTTTTTATAAAATAAAAGTTAAATCTACAGTTCACAATGGGTTCAAAAGCAGTGTACAGCGATATGGAGAAACAGATGTTAAATTACGTTACAATTTTAGTGGAGGCAATACTAAAGGTCAAGAAAGTCATAAAAGTCAAGAAAAAGAAAATCATTTCCATTTATATAGCGCTTTTCTCAATACTCCAGATGCTCTACACGCAGAGAATGCTTGAAAGAGTAAGCAGAAAAATGCTGATAAGTCAACAGGGAAAGGGTAGGAAGCAGAGCTGACAGTGCCATTGATTCAGATACAGGGTGGAATGAGTGACATGCTAGGAGAAGGAGGATTAACTACCTAGAGGGTTTGCCAGCTGTTCTTCTTGGTATACCACATTCAGGAACTGAGGAACTGAAATGTTTTTTTTTGTATTAAATTATTAAGTACTGGTCTCTTATTAGCTAAAACTAAAGGTGATATTTCAGTATCTGTCTCCTTCAATATCACTGGATAGGCTGGTTAACAAGGTATTACAGATATTTTCTCTTATGTACCACCTATATATGTAAGAACAATAGTCTGGTTTGAGGTGGGATAAAAATTGGAAAGCCTAAAATTCCCATACTTTTCATTTACAAAAAAATATACAACTCAGAGCTTGAATTTCATGTGTGGTAAAAATGGGGGGATTGACCTCTACGGTATAAATAAATTGGGGTGGCCTTGTACTGGCTTTGAGGGATTTCAGCATCAGGTTCATAAACAATAATAGGGAAATGGTCATTTTGTAACCATTGTAGATGGACATGTGGCCGGGTGGTGCCCCATTCAATGGAATCTGCTTTGCACCTAGTGCAGCCAGGATAGGCTCAAAAATATGGTGAATGATGAAGGAGAGAAAAACAGAGCTTGGTAGAAAGCAGAAGAAAATGCAATTCACAAGATGTTAAGTTAAAACATTGACAGAAAAAGCATTCGTAAGTGAGATGCACAATAACCTAATGTTCAGTCACTACACAATTAAGACAAAATGAAAAAATCACTTATCCATATGAAATTTACTATTAAATTAAATGTAAATGACTTCAAGTATACTATATGTACAGTGGATTTAGAAAGCATTCAGACCGCTTCACTTTCTGCACACTTTACTGTGTTACAGATTACATTTTAAATGGAAGATTTTGCCATTTTATTCATCAATTTACACTCAATAGCCAATAACAACAAGTGAAAACATGTTTTTAGAACAAAAGAAAATCTATATTTCTCACCTACAATAGTAACAATCAGGCAGAGATATTCACTTTAAGCTGAAAAGTTATAGTTGTTTGATTCAATACCAATAGCAACAAAAAAAGAAAGAATTATACAACAGGGGTAGGTTCATGCAATCATCTTTAAGTCACAGATAGCAATTCTCAAATGGCTTCTTTTCTTTAGTTGCAAATTATATATATTTTATCAGAAAATGAAAATAAAAAGATTTCTTGCCAGAGACATATTTCCTTGGAAAGTGTCCAACAGCTAGAAAGCTTAATAAAAGTGTCCATATTTTCACCAAAGAGCAAATGAGCTAAGCTGTTTTCAAAAAGGGACAGAAAAACTTCAACTGAACTGAAAGATCCATGAAAGTGTGTCAAGGGAACAAATTGCAGCTATTGAACTGAGAGAACTCTTTCGAAAAAAAAAAAGGTCCAATAAAAGGCAGCCACTCTTCTTGTCCCTTCTTGCACATTCAAAATACCTCCATGACACTTTAATTTTATCAAAACACAGGAAATCTTATTAAATCATTATCACTATCAAGTTAGTTTTCCATGGGAATCAAAAGCTATACTTTCTGACTATGCAAAATATTATGAATCCTGATTTGCCTTTCATCTTTCCCAGAATACACACATTTTCAGGTTTAAGGCCTATCACCCGAAATCTGCCATCTGAAAAGAGTCAAGTATCTCCCTTACAGAAAAGTTTTGACTTACTTATGCACTTAATATTATACAGCTACTATTTGCACAATTTATTTAAGCCAGTGAAAGGTAAGAGTCTACTGCAAAGGTTTCCAAACTTTGTGTTGTAATATGGCTTGAGGGATGTCACAAAGTTAATACTGTGATTTGTTTTAAATTTTTAATTTCAATTTTGACTTTAAATATCAAACTAACAATGCCTAAAATTGACAAAAATTAAGATCTGAATTCTCATTATAAAATAACTATGTATTTGAATATTACTGTATTTTATCATATTTTTATGTATTCATATATTTATTCATTCATAAATTTATTTGTAATATTTATATTATATTTGAATATGAAAGTTGATTAAATATCCTGGATGTTGCTGAAACATTTGAACCATATATGCTTATTATATAACTTATTAATATTTTGACTCTTTTTAGTTACAAAAAATGACCAGTTGATGCACAGTTGAAACTACAGGGGAAAACTGCTGCCTTCAAATGAATATGAGACCTGTCAGCAGCAGCTTTCGTTGCTTACACAAAGAAATCAAAGAGAAAGCAGATTGTGGCACAGCTCGCAAATAAACAAATCACACAGAATTGTTCATAATCGCACACAAACGTTTCAAAAAATGCAGTCAGTGGTCAACAGATTAGCTGATAAGTAGATCTGACCCAACTTGATACTTCTCAAAATGGGATACCAGCTTAGTGCTTTTGGCAGCAAGTGCTGTTCAATGAATACCATACAGGCCTAGACTAAACTCAGTTGCTCATTTACACCATTTACTGGTCACAGTAAAAATGTAATATAGATGAAATCAATATTTATTTTCCTCACACCTTTGTTTTACGAATTGTGTGTCAACCCAGCAACCACTTAAGATGCTGAATGCATTTTACTTTTTTTTAACTGAGGTAGATAGGGAGCATTGCTAACACTGCTTGTTAAATTTAAGACTTTAAATAAAAGTCATTCATATGGTGCTGTATACAAAGATTAAAATGGAGACAGTTTATAAATTTTTAACAAAGAAATGGCAATTAGCTTTTCTCACATGTGGCCTAACATGAATGAAATTTGTAACTCTTACCAGGCATATGGAAGTCACTAACTATAAAAAATTTAAATAAAATATTTGTTTGTAAATGTAAAAATTGCTGTTTTGTCTTTGTTCCCCTCCTAAAGATGTAACTATGTATATAAACACAAATGCCTATCATCCTGGAATGTTGAACAGAAATTTGGAATACTAGGAGAATCACCATGGAAAAAGCTTGGAAAGCCATAGTCTACTGTAATATAAGAGGTGAGCTTGGAAGCATATGCTGATAGTGTGTTGCCACACCGACCTTATGACGAATCACGTGGAATGGGACCCATGTGTATTAGGTGACACCTCAACACCACATTGGAACAGTGTGAAGATTTTTACAGTACATCGAGTGCCAATCCTGCCACTAACCCCCAAGTAAGTTGGAGGACCTACTTGTATGGCTGGATGCAGATTAATGTCAATACCAGGTCGAAGCAATTGCAGGTTAATGGCCTTTCTCAAGGGTCCAGTGGAGTAGAGTCACTTCTGGTGTTTAAAGGATTCAAACCAGAAACCTTCCGATTGCCAGCGCAGATCCCTAGCCTCAGAGCCACCACTCCACCCATAATATAAGCAGGCATGCAAAATAATTCTACCAAGGCCAAGTATATGAAAAATGATTAATTTATTGACAAGAATTCTCAAGGAGTGGTACACATAAGGAGGAATAAAAAGAATTAAAGTAACCTTAAGTATAACAAAAGCGAGATACCTCTGTGGGTCTGACTGTACAGGCCTGTCTTCTTGTTGGCTTCAAAGTAGTAGTCTTTCTCACCACCCTTGTCTTTCTATACACTAAAATCACCTCTTGACTCCAGATTCCTTAAAGCAACTTTAAACCTCCTTTCAAGGTTACAGGTGACCCTAGTTTAGCTACAGGGCTATCAGAAGAATGCAGACAATTGTGTTTCCTGAGCCTTCTTGAGCTTTTAAAGGTTTGGGTCTTCCCAGCAGCCTCAGTGCCTACTCTGTTAAATGAAAAAGCTATCTGCTCCACAAGTATGTGGTTTAAAATTGTTTAATTTAATTTATATCTAGTGTTAGACCAGCCAGTTAAAAAATATTTAATACAGTGCCTTTGAGAGCACGCACCATCATGGAAACCTCAGGTGCTAAACGTAATGTAGCATTTTAAATTAAAGGATATATCTGAATTGATTTTGCTGTGGTTTCAGTTTTAAAAAAGTTTGAAAGTTTATTTTCAAGATCAATGTGTCATCTTTATAATTACTGGCATATAATTAGACATGCAAATAAACATCACTGATGATAAATAGCAAAAACATTAATGTTTGTAATAAATTACCTTAGTCTGACATTCATTAGTTGTATACTGAAATGGGCCTAAAGGACAAGGATGATGTTCATCTGATACCTTGATTGGTAGGATTGCTTATATAAGACTGTTGTCGGGCTTGTTCATATTTCACGCACAGAACATTTATGTGCACGCATCATGGCTGCCACGCGTTCCCAACGTTCATTTGATGTGTCCTCTGAGCAGGTCCTCAGAAATTAACGCGACGTGTGCGTGATTTGCAGTCCCAGCAAAAATTCGGGGGGAACAGTGTGATAAAAGTTGGAATGTGATGTCAGAGTCTCTGTTTACTGTCCACATGTGACAGAAAGCGGCTTTGAATATCCCACGGAATCGATGTGCCTGCTTCGATGTTTGATGAATGGTTCGATGTGGTGAAAAAAAATGCTGACATACAAATGCATTCGTGGTGCTTTATATTCAAGCGTCACATATTCCCCATCGTAATGACACAATACATTTAAAAAATCTCACATACTATCTTCTGTGGTGTATTTTCATTTTGCACCTTCACAATAGCAACAATGTACAGCGCTGCATTTGAGCTACAGAGAAAAAAATTAAGGACACAGTGAAAAGGTGTATTTTGTGATTAAAGCGGAAACTTCGGCTTTAATCTCGAAATGTCCACTTTAATCTCGTAGTTTACTTTATCATTAAAGTAGACCGTCGTAAACATCATCTTAAAACCGACCCAGTTGTTAATCACTACGTGCTTCTGGGGCTTCCTCCTGACTTGACAGCAGCAAGCAGCAATAGATCACCACACAGAATACATTAAATGTATTGTATTCCAACTCTCTGCACATTTAGAATAATTAAATTTATACTTAATATCATTTTCATGATGAAATGCATTAAAGTATGTGTTACATTTTACAGATAAATCATTCATTTTGTTTAAATAATGAATACTGTTAATAATCACACACATGGGGGTAACACAGTGGCAGAGGAGTAGTGCTGCTGTCTCGCAGGGAATCACGTCACTGGTGTTCCCTGTTTGGAGTTTACATGTTTTCCTGCTGGGTTTCCACAGTGTGCTCTGCTTTCCTTTCAAAGACATGAAGGTTTGGGGATTTGTTGACGGTAAAATGACGCTAGCGTGTGTGAGTGCTTGTATTCAGCTTGCGATGAGCTGATGCCCCGTCCAGGGATTAATTCTGCATCGTGCCCAATGCTAGCTGGAATGGGTGCATCCCTGGATTGATGGATTTAATCATTAAACATCATTTTCAGAGATATTGCGGCAAGGTGTCCTTGGAATTTAATGGATGTTTCAGGCAATTCACAACACAGCGAAGCCGAACATTTCAGCGTGTCAATTTAGGAAACTACTCCTGACTTCACCAGGATTTGGGAGAGCTTCTGAGTTGTCCTAACTTGCTAGGAGCTGTCAGAAAGGCCACACACTGACAGCCAAAATGAAAAGTATTGGTAATGTTATGTTTTTAGGCCACAGGGAAAATGCAGCTTTGCAATAACGACAATTTGGGTACAGCATGTCACAACCAACTGTTTCTCAAAGAAAATTTCACATCCTTCATGGAGTAGTGCATCACAGTCCACAGATGGTTTGTATCATCATTACAGCATATGCAGTACTGCTCAATAATTTTAACTTATACAAAATTTCCTTGCTTCCCAAAGATGAAGAACTGGAATGATTAGATGATATTGTTAATAATGGTGACGATGACAATGTGCAACATGAGAGTAGGAAAGGCTTCAGGTTTCACTAGCAATTTGCCAGTCTTCACTTTAGGTAAGCCTGACAATCAACATCATTATTCCTACTTGGCATGCTAATAACAAGATTACACTTTGCAGTTTTGCTCAGTACACTTTTTGTAGTATCATTTAGAGCAATATATGAACAAATAGAGGCCATTTCAGTTCTCAAGTTTACTTTATTTTCATTGTATAATATCCATCCATTATCCAACCCGCTGAATTTGAACACAGGGTCACGGGGGTCTGCTGGAGCCAATCCCAGCCAACACAGGGCACAAGGCAGGAACCAATCCCGGGCAGGGTGCCAATCCACCGCAGGACACACACAAACCAAGCACACACTAGGGCCAATTTAGAATCACCAGTCTTTGGACTGTGGGAGGAAACCGGAGCACCCAGAGGAAACCCACGCAGACACAGGGAAAGCATGCAAACTCCACGCAGGGAGGACCCGGGAATTGAACCCAGGTCCCCAGGTCTCCCAACTGCGAGGCAGCAGCGCTACCCACTGCACCACCATGCCGCCCCTTGTATAATATTCCTCTTGTAATCTGATTACTTTCAGCTGCATTTTTACTTTCTTTCTCATTGTGTCAGTATGGGCATCAGAAGTATTGCAGGACAGACTGGGCCTATCAGCAGTGTCTGAAAACATTAAGTTGCATCAGTCTCAATGGACTCAAGATTCCTCTGTGGGGAAAATAAGAATATTGCTGTATTTTTCAACATTACTATTCAAAAATGTAAGTATATTTGTGACAATTATTTAGTGATGTTCATTTATTTTTTCGTGGCACAAATAAAGCCTCACCTTCCATTGTAGCAGCTCTGAAGTGTTTTCAATTGATGGTGACATTAGTAGGATCTAAATAATAATATGAGCATTTAGCCTCCACACTGAGTGCTTTGAATGGAAGGCCACTTCTCGTATATACAAGCATGTATCACTAAACAATAAAAAGTGTCTATTAGAAAGATTTAGAAGGAAATTACTTGTTTGTTGAATGCCTCAGTTTCTTTGTAGCATATAGATAATAATACATTCCAGCATTTCTGAGGTATGCGGTTTATAAAATGGATAGAGGCATTAATTTTATTGGAAATAGCATTCGAAACATTTTCTCATGCATCATTAGTACTGTATTTGACTGAATTTCCTCTTTGACACATCTTTATGTTTGACCACCTCATCTTCCCAAAATAGTCTTTCCTCTCTCCAGTTTGGGTTTCTGTTGTGGGCAATATTCATTATATAAGATGTTTTCTAAGTTGAGATGGCATAGGACTGTGACACCCCATGTAGTAGCAGGGTTGACACCAGACTACACAGTGGGCATCTTGTAGTTCGAGACTGACCGGGATCAGACTTGAGAGAACTCAGACATGGAGACACAGACACAAATAGGTGGTAATTTCCAAAACAAAAGTGAGTTTTATTTAAAGGTACAAAAAAAAAAGGCAAAAATAATGTTCCAATCAAAAACAGTGAATTATATTTACAGTGAAGCTGTCAGTCCAAAAAATGAAAAATAAAGACAAAATGTATATACACAAAACTGTATTCTTCCTAAGAAAAAAAAAACCATACAGGAAGAAACTACAGCAGAGTACAGCGGAGTGGTGGCTCTGAGGCTAAGGATCTGTGCTGGTATCCAGAAGGTTGCCGGTTCAAATCCCCGTCACTGCCAAAAGAGATCCTACTCTGCTGGGCCCTTGAGTAAGACCCTTAACCTGTAATTGCTCCAGGGGTCCTGTACGATTGCTGACCCTGTGCTCTGAACCCAAGGGGTATGTGAAAACTAACAAATTCCTAATCTGAACAAATGATCACCCCGTTTGGACACAGATCTTCAATCCATTGTAGTCCTAGAATAATGGCTATAAACTCAGTTGTAAATACTGATAAGTAATCAGTCAATCTCTTTTTCATATATACAGGTACTTGTACTTCTGGGACACTAAACGCTGATGTTGTACCTCCTGTCTTGTTATCTTTGGATCCGTCAATAACATCCTTAATATTCCATAATAATTCTGATTAATAAATGTATTCACAATCACCTTTTCAGACACACCTTGACTAGATCATGTATACCAAAGTCCACTAATGTCACTGGAAACAGCAAGACAAGCCCTAGTGGCAGAAAGTGTCTCTTATACACGAAGAACAAATCTTCAGCCAATCCTGTGACAAGCTGCTCCCTTACACCAATCGCGACTGAGTCAGGTGCCTTCTGCAAAGGTGCTCCTCTCAGTCCTTGAAATGCATGAGGGCTAACGGCCTTGCGTGCACGAGCGCCAACTTGAGCGTATCCTGACGCGCTTCCCTCGGATGAGTTGAAACCCATTACAAAAGTAAGTTACTTTCTCTTGGGAATTTATTGTAGGACTACATCGTGTTGTAGCATACATCGGTGTAAGAATAGGAACGGAAAACTGTGAGAAAGGAATACAGAAACCAAGAAGAAATAAATACTTCTTGGTGCTCCTCTCAGTCCTTGAAATGCATGAGGGCTAACGGCCTTGCGTGCACGAGCGCCAACTTGAGCGTATCCTGACGCGCTTCCCTCGGATGAGTTGAAACCCATTACAAAAGTAAGTTACTTTCTCTTGGGAATTTATTGTAGGACTACATCGTGTTGTAGCATACATCGGTGTAAGAATAGGAACGGAAAACTGTGAGAAAGGAATACAGAAACCAAGAAGAAATAAATACTTCTTGAAAGAAGCAGTGTGCATGTAGAATTTCTGGCCAAGCAGGATTACATGTGAAAGTGATAAATAAATCAGGCTTTCCGAATTTACGTACTATGGCCATGGCATCCTGATAGTTTTATTGCATGTATGTTGGACTTCCTCGAAATGTGGATGGTAATATGATCATTTTACCTACACGTATGTTGTTATTTTCAGCGTTTGCTTGCTGAAGCCTGAAGTCTGAAGTCTGATAGTCCTTTGTATTGTTCCACGTGCAGATCTTGTTGATGTAATCTGAGATAGTTGTGACACGCACCCTCTGTTTTAACATACGCATCTACGACGTACTGTTGGAATAGTTTGATGCTGGAGTGCAAAGTACTAAATGTATTCCTCACTGCTAATCAGTACGTGTAAAACTGGCATCAAGTAAGCCTTATTCGCTTGGTGGGTCTTTTATCGGGAACATGTTGTAAATCTTTGTGCCAGCCAATGTCTCCGTAAGGGAATAAAAATGGGTAAACCATAGGATCGCAATTCATATTGAGCGTGGAAATCTGTTTACAGGAGTTGCCTCTGGGATAGATGCAAATGTCCCTTTCGGCAGGCGGTTTGCCATCTTCTCCGATGAAAATCGCTGCAACATCGGTGCGACATGTCGGGGCATTGTATCGTCGTAAATCCTGCCTAGGGCTTTCCTTGAAAACCATTTGTACAGATGCTGTTGAATTGGACTGAGCGATTTCATGCATGTGTTTGTATGATTTAGCGAAGGGGTTGATGATTCTGAGCATGGAATCTAGTTGGAGAAGTACATTTTCGCTGCATGCAGAGTTTGCTTTATTTTGTAAGCATACTTCAGTAGCTTGCGCTGTGTCAAAAACATTCAACTGTCCATATCCTGGAGAGGTAGAAGTGTTAGAGTATAGTGGAGAGATATGGTGATAAATTTGCCCGTGTATTTTAAAACAGTATGGTCCATGGCCAGGAGGTTGAGTTATCTGTGCACCCATGGAAGCAAACGCTAGAGAAGAGTTGTATTCTCGAATGTGTTCACTATAATTTTTAGCTTCTGATGTTTGCTGTGTAAGAAGCTGTTGTAAAGACACAGGTGGCTCCTGCAAAGGTGGTAAAGCTACTTTACCGTTGTGGCAGCACCTCGAGTACTTGTTGGATGTACAGTAATCCCTTGCTATATTGCGCTTTGACTTTCGCGGCTTCACTCTATCGCGGATTTTATATGTAAGCATATTTAAATATATATCGCAGATTTTTCGCTGGTTCGTGGGTTTCTGTGGACAATGGGTCTTTTAATTTCTGGTACATGCTTCCTCAGTTGGTTTGCCCAGTTGATTTCATACAAGGGACGCTATTGGCAGATGGCTGAGAAGCTACCCAATCAGAGCACGTATTACGTATTAAATAAAACTCCTCAAATATAGTTGTGAGTACGGGGGATGCTCGCACCCCTAGAGGATATGGCCGCTCCTCAAAAAACGCTGAAAGACTACCTTCACATTGCTCCTTTCCTTGCTGGGCTTACTTGTGGTTGCTTTGTTGCACGATATGCTTCCCGCACGGTGCTTCACATACTTAAAAGCTCAAACAGCACCTATTGATTTTTGATTGTTTGCTTTTCTCTCTCTCTCTCTCTTGCTCTGACATTCTCTGCTCCTGACGGAGGGGGTGTGAGCAGGGGGGCTGTTCGCACCCCTAGAGGATACAGATGCTCGTCTAAAAAATGCTGAAAGACTACCTTCACATTGCTCCCTTCCTTGCTGGGCTTCCTTGCAGCTGCTTTATCAAGCGATATGCTTCCCGCACAGTGCTTCGCATACTTAAAGCCCAAACAGCACATATCGGTTTTTGATTGTTTGCTTTTCTCTCTCTCTCTCTCTCTCTCTGACATTCTCTGCTCCTGACAAGCAGTCCTTTGAAGAGGAAGATATGTTTGCATTCTTTTAACTGTGAAACGGAACTGTCATCTCTGTCTTGTCATGAAGCACGTTTAAACTTTTGAAAAAGAGACAAATGTTTGTTTGCAGTGTTTGAATAAAGTTCCTGTCTCTTTACAACCTCCTGTGTTTCTGTGCAAATCTGTGACCCAAGCATGACAATATAAAAATAACCATATAAACATATGGTTTCTACTTCGCGGATTTTCACCTGTCGTGGGGGGGTTCTGGAACGCAACCCCTGCGATTGAGGAAGGATCACTGTATTATGCTCAGCAGGCCAGTATAGTGCATGACATGGAAGAGGACGAATAGGAATCGAGAAATGCCGTGTCGGCTGCGTGTGGGCGGGACCGGTTTTGGAAGCAGGACGAACCAGAAGAGAAATATATATAAGAGATCCTCTTCTCACACTAATGCATGCACTAATTAGACACTCTGCACCTTTCTCTTTGGTAACAGCAGGGGCTAAAGAGATGCTCGCCTTTATGATGGGGTACGTGCAGCGTACAATCTGTTGCATGATCCGCTGCATGAACCAGCTGAATCCAAAGTTAAAAATGATCACGAAACTGCACCCCGCCCTTCAACGATTTAATCAGGTAAGTGCTTTAACATTTTATTCCACAAAAATCGACTTTACCCCATTCTTAGAAATTTTCACCTTTAAAGTGGTGATGCCTGCGTAGGCGAATTACCACAAGGACTGACTTTATAGGCTTCTAAAGAAGTAATAAGGCTTATTTGACATTAGGACAATTCTGTACAGCTTACTGTTATTTCCTACCTTATTATATTTTCTTTCTTTTTCTTCCAATTTTAAATGGTACTATTTTTATCTTTGTGGTGAATCCTTAGCTTTAGTATTGGTAAAGTACAAAACACTGTCGTTATTTCCAAAGAAATCACAAAATCTGCTCCTTGCTGGAGTAAGTAATTCTTTATAACTGGGGTATCAGATTCTTATCCTAGTCAAATTCTTACAGCAAGTCCTCAGAGTAATTCTGAGACTCCTGATAAATACGGACACTGATCACTAACATTGTTTCCAACTAAGGGTTGCAATCTATTAAATCTATTTGCCATTTTTCCATTAAAGCGTTAGCAATTGATTATTTACATGGCATCTATAAATGTATGGTTATAAAGTGAACTGAGAGATATGACTTGATAATATACATATTTTTAAATATAACTTCTATTATATGCAGTACATATTTGTTAATGGATTTCTTCTTTCTGTACATAATGTAAACATGATTTAATATACTAAAACTATATGCAAATCCATTAAATTAAGTCATATTTTCTTTGCTTATCCCAGCAAAAGCAAAAAATGTACATACTGTAAATTTGTTTAATCAGATTTTGTTCAGTGAAATATGTCTCAGCTAAGTGAAGGTATTAAACACCAGGTTCAATTGGCACTTATTGCACTAGAGAACTTATGAAATAAAGTGAACTTTGGTCAGTGTAAAGGATAACATTGATCCTCTACCTCTGATTTGACTACCTGCTGCTTATTTAATTTGCAATTGTTGTAATATAAACTCTAAACTCTAAGTCACAATAGCTTAGTGTCCACATGACAAATCTTAAACCAGAATTATGGGGTTCATAAACTCAAGTGACTTCTTTGATTAAATATTATCACAATTGTATTCAGTGATAGAGGTTTAAACAGGGGAACAACAAATTGAAAATGCTTTAGCAAAATATAAATTCAGCCCCAAATCAGAAAAAGTTAGTTATGGAAAATGCAAATAAATAAAAAAGGTATGACTTAAATTTACCATGACTTCTGTTTCATTTCAGACTGTATGAACCCAAGATATTTCATGTTTTGTTTGGTCAAATTCATTTCATTTGTTAATATACATCTACTCCTGCATTACAGGGCTGCAACACATTTAGGGCTAGTAATGACGTAAAGAATCACTTATTTTTGCATTTTTCATACCATCCCAACCTTTTCTGATTTGGAGTTGTAGTTAGGAATATCAGAACTTTAACGATCAACAGGTTACAATGAAGTACTTTTGGCTTGTTTGATTATAGTAATAGCTGAGTTGCACCAGAACATCAGTCAGATACTTCTTAAGACTTAGGTTTTCCACTTCATCTGCACGACTCAGTAATTAATTTCAGAGTGCTACAACTCTTTTTGTGAAAAGAGTACTTTTCCAGTAGTTCAGCTGAAATAAACAGAATCCACAATGCCTAGGAAAGGTTGAATTTTTTTAAATGGAATTTGCAAATGATGCATCACTATCTTCTGCTGACTTTCTCTATGCAGAACAAATACAACTTTTATCCTGTACAGAACACTTCAAAGTATCTTCTGAAGACTTTATTTTCTGTTTTCCCAATGTAAAAATTGATAAGTGGCAAGCTACCAGTTACTTAAAGATAAATAAAGTTGCTTAAGGAAGGACCACCTACTTATAGTCTGTATATTTACAACAACAAATACAACCCTAGTAAAAGTAGACAAACAGATGTAGGCAGCTATAGTAGATAAAACTATCTGAGGTTATCTGAAATATCTTATGTCTAAATTAAAACCCATATAATACAATAGAAGAATTGATTGGTTCTGCTGTAAACCCATACGCAGCCACAATATTCTAGGCCTATTATTGCACAAATAATTTCAGCAGAAATAATTAAAGTAAAGCAAGGGAATTAAGGTTTAACCTCAATGACCAAGAATTGTGTGGAAAAAAAATGCTAAAGCTTTCTCCAGTCCTCAGGCAATAGAGAAACATACATACACCCTTATTAGACAAAATGTATGGTGTTGGAGTCATACCACAACTCAGATACTAGTCCCTTACTTTTTAATTACTGCTATCGACATAATTAAAATGTAGACAATGAGCAATCTATATTGATTTTTACCACACTAATGGAAGAGCTAAAATTTAATATAATGGATCTTAAACTGCTTCTGCTTAAATACCAATTTGTGTCAATTTGTTTCTATGTATTTGTGTATACACAGCAATGTATATTCAATAACTACAGTTTGAGAAAGTAATTCTCTGTCTTTTGAAAAATACAAAACAAAATCATAAAAATCACTCAAATATTTTACACATTTACAAATTGTTTAACAAAACTATACCAATATTTATTTAGTGCATACAGACTTGAAATCATCAAAAGTATTTAATAACATATTGCATCTGTACATTACATGTTATACACAGTGTATTAGTAAGTACCTAATAATAATAATAATTCTTTGCATTTCCATAAAGAAATAAATATTTAAGCCTTCTCGAAATGCTAAATTTATCCACATGCGGTGAGCTAAAGCTGTATAGAGGCTGCTTCTGGGAGACGTAATCCAGACATCTCAGGTTTGAGGGTGGCCATTG
The DNA here is from genome assembly GCF_900747795.2 of Erpetoichthys calabaricus. Lineage (NCBI taxonomy): Eukaryota > Metazoa > Chordata > Cladistia > Polypteriformes > Polypteridae > Erpetoichthys > Erpetoichthys calabaricus. Next base: position 155,221,915 of record NC_041401.2, on the reverse strand, counting down.
GCAGTAACCACAGTGCAAATCTGCAAACTGAAATTGTTTGTGTTGTGAGTCCATTGCAACACACTACTACAAGAAAATGCTTTATTTATCCATTACAAGAAACTATAACTGGAAAGAAATACACGCATATTTTATTTTCTTGCATCTCTAGAATTAACACTAGAATCCCTGAAGCCTACGAAAAAACTTGTAATCCCAGCCCACTTTAAATTCCTTCATACCTCTCCATCAGCGTCTTTTGTTTTGTAAATGTGTCGATCAGCATAAGCAGCAAGCAGCCCATCCTCCCTCACTGATGCAACTCAAGTCACAGAGAAAATTCTCACAGCTAAAGTTCTGTTTATCTGGTTGTGAGGTGTCTGGAAATTGTAGAAGGTAAGTAATATGTTGTCATCTGGAATACATACATTTCATGGGTGTTCCTTGTCTACAATGATCTGTGTAAATGTAGGATGAAATGTGAGGCAAGAATTATTGAACACATAACTAAAAAAGAAACGTTTTTCATATTTTAGTAATAGTTGACAAAATGTAGACATGAAGTGTATAATGTGTGAAGACTGAAGTCCAAATATCAAATAAACACTTTCACAAAAGGTACAAGTATAACAAAACAAGTGCGCTTTTATTCAAGAATAGACCGTAGAAAAAGAACTCGGGTTAGGATACAATTCTGACACGGCTGCTTGGGTAGTGCAGTGGAAAAAACTGCTGACTTGTAATCAAGACGTTCCCAGTTCGATCTATGATAGAATAAAAACATTCATTTGATTTGAGTTTGTAACAGCTGGTGTAAATTTATGGTACTTGTAAAAGCTTTTTTTTTTTTTTTTATTAATTCAGTTTTATTCTCTCAGTCACGTTCATGTTCACTCTCCCCCTGATCTGACACTGGTAGTTTTCAAATAAAGACATGCTATAACTGAGGTGAATTTGGATGAGGGTTCTACATTGGACAAAAGAGAACTGAAGCCCTCCCCTGCAAGAAACATCCACTCACACAGGAACAATGCAGCTGCACCAAGCATAAAGGCAAAAGATGGCATGCAGCAACAGGTTGGGCATCATCCTGCCAGTCAGCCTGCCCCACACGTGTCCTTCATGTCTACATTTTGTCAATTATTACTAAAATATGAAAACATTTCTTTTTTAGTTATGTGTTCAACAATTCCTGCCTCGCATTTCATCCTTGATTTACACAGATCATTGTAGATATGGAACACATATGAAATGTATACTGTATATTCCAAATGACGATATAACCAGATAAACAGACTTTAGCTCTGAGAATCTTCTCTGTGACTTGAGCTGCGCCGGTACGGGGTTGGGATGGGGTGAGTGGGGAATGAGATAGCAGGCTGCTTGTGCTTCTTCTTTTTCTTTCGGCTGCTCCCATTAGGGGTCGCCACAGCAGATCATCTTCTTCCATATCTTTCTGTCCTCTGCAACTTGTTCTGTTACACCCATCACCTGCATGTCCTTTCTCACCACACCCATAAACCTTCTCTTAGGCCTTCCTCTTTTTCTCTTGCCTGGCAGCTCTATCCTTAGCATCCTTATCCCAATATACTCAGTATCTCTCCACTGCACATGTCCAAACCAACGCAATCTCACCACTCTGACTTTGTCTCCCAACCGTCCAACTTGAGCTGACCCTCTAATATACTCATTTCTAATCCTATGCATCCTCATCACACCCTGTGCAAATCTTAGCATCTTTAACTCTGCTACCTCCAGCTCTGTCTCCTGCTTTCTGATCAGTGCCACCGTCTCCAACCCATATAACATAGCTGGTCTCACTACCGTCCTGTAGACCTTCCCTTTCACTCCTGCTGATATCCATCTGTCACAAATCACTCCTGACACTCTTCTCCACCCATTCCACCCTGTCTGCACTCTCTTTTTCTCTTCCACAATCTCCATTACTCTGTACTGTTGATCCCAAGTATTTAAACTCATCCATCTTCTCCAACTCTACTCCTTGCATCCGCACCATTCCACTGACCACCCTCTCATTTACACACATGTATTCTGTCTTGTTCCTACTGACCTTTATTCCTCTCTTCTCTAGAGCATATCTCCACCTCTCCAGGGTCTCCTCAACCTGCTCCCTACTATCGCTACAGGTCACAATGTCATCAGCAAATATCATAGTCCACGGGGACTCCTGTCTAATCTTGTCTGTCAACCTGTCCATCGCCATTGCAAATAAGAAAGGGCTCAGAGCCAATCCCTGATGTAATCCTTCCTCCACCTTGAATGCATCCGTCACTCTTACCGCAAACCTCACCACGGTCACACTTCCCTCGTGCATATCCTGTAAAACTCTTACATACTTCTCTGCCACTCCCGACTTCCTCATACAATACCATAGCTCCTCTCAAGGCACCCTGTCATATGCTTTCTGCAGGTCCACAAAGACACAATGCAACTCCTTCTGTCCTTCTCTATACTTCTCCAGAGCAAACCTTGCATCTGTGGTGCTCTTTCTTGGCATGAAACTATACTGCTGCTCACTAATCATCACCTCACTTCTTAACCTAGCTTTCACTACTCTTTCCCATAACTTCATACTGTGGCTCATCAATTTTATCCCCCCTGTAGTTACTACAGGTGGCGCAGTGGTAGTGCTGCTGCTTTGCAGTAAGGAGATTGTGGGTTCACTTCCTGGGTCCTCCCTGTGTGGAGAGCGCTTTGAGTAGTGAGAAAAGCGCTATATAAATGTAAAGAATTATTTATTATTATTACAGTCCTGCACATCTCCCTTATTCTTAAATATCGGCACTAGTACACTTCTTCTCCACTTCTCAGGCATCCTCTCACTTTCCAGGATTCCATTAAACATTCTAGTTAAAAACTCCATTGCCATCTCTCCTAAACACCTCCATGCTTCCACAGGTACGTCATCTGGACCAATGGCTTTTACATTCTTCATCCTCTTCATAGCTGTCCTTATTTTTTCCTTGCTAATCCATTGCACTTCCTGATTCATTCATCATCCAACCTCTTCTCTCTCTCGTTCTCTTCATTCATCAGCCTCTCAAAGTACTCTTTCGATCTGCTCAACACACTCTCTTTACTCATCTTTCCCAGCTCGATCCCTCTGTCTAGCCAATCAGTACGGGCCCTTTTCTCCCTCCTTAGTGTCCAACCTGTCATACAACTCATCATACGCCTTTTCTTTAGCCTTTGCCACTCTCTCTCTTCACTTTGCGCTTTATCTCCTTGTACTCTTGTCTACTTTCTGCATCTCTCTGACTATCCTACTTCTTTGTCATCTTCTTCCTCTGTATACTCTCCTGTACTTCCCCGTTCCACCACCAGGTTTTCTCTTCCTCCTTCCTCTGTCCAGATGTCACGCCAAGCACCCTTCTTGCTGTCACCCTTACTACATCTGCTGTAGTTTCCCAACTGTCTGGTAATTCTTCACTACCACCCAGTGTCTGTCTCACCTTCTCCCTAAACTCAACCTTGCAGTCTTCCTTTTTCAACTTCCACCATTTGATCCTTGGCTCTGCCCTCACTCTCTTCCTCTTCTTGATCTCCAATGTCATCCTACAGACCACCATCCTATGCTGCTTAACTACATTTTTTCGTGTCACGACTTCGGAGTCTTCAATCTCCTTCAGATTGACTCTTCTGCATAGGATGTAATCTACCTGCTCCACTCCTCCACTCTTGTACATAGCCCTATGTTCCTCCCTCTTCTTAAAATACGTGTTCACCACAGCCATTTCCATCCTTTTGGAAAAATCCACTATCCTCTGACCTTCTTCATTCCTCTCCTTGACACCATACCTACTCATCACCTCCTTGTCTCCTCTGTTCCCTTCACCAACATGTCCATTGAAATCTGCTTCAATCACTACTTTCTGTCCCTTGGGTACACTGTTCATCACTTCATCCAACTCACTCCAAAAATCTTCTTTTTCATCCATTGCATACCCAACTTGCGGTGCATATGCATTAACAATATTCATCATCACACCTCCAATTAAAAGGCTGCTTGTGCTGATTGACACATTTACAAAACAAAAGACTCTAATGGAGAGGTGCAAAGGAATTTAAGGTAGGCCGGGATTACGAGTTTTTTCGTAGGCTTCAGGGATTCTAGTGTTAATGGGAATGTTATTAAAACAATATTGTTTAGTGAGACACTTAGGTACATTTTGTTGTTGTCACATTGTGTATGTAATTGGAATTGTAAGGATCCTCTTGAGCCTTCACAAAATCAAATAAAGAGCAAGAAAGTAAAAATCCATAAAACATTATAGGATTAATGTTAAGAATGGGTAAATATAACCAGGAGAACAAAGTACACAAAAGGGCAAAATAACCTAATGCCTATGGTGCCTACCTATGCAAGTAATTGTCACTGACTACCATATGTGGCAGATGATCTACTTACCCACCAATTCTCTCAAAGCAATTACTGTTAAAATTCCTCCAAATAACACCTTCTCCACACCCTGGCATCTTCTTTCTATTACCATGTGAGCCTTTTGCCAAAAATTCACCTACTAATTCCAGACTCCTAAGGACATGTGGCTGGAAGGGGCTTTTAACACAAATCAACTAATCAACACAAGCTTAAACACACTGACCTACACTACCAAACTATCGTACACACCAACCTGTAAATGCTTTCTTTTTTTGCACAATATCCATTACTGGTTTACTTTTTGCACTAACTTCTTTACTTCCTAATTTTTTTTTGCTGCTAAACTAAGAATGTTTACTGTTTCTCCACTACCTCATCTCATCACCACAACACCATATTATTATGTTACGTTTGTGTTTTTTGTCGCACTGTCACTTGTTGCTTTTGTTTGCACATTGCACGTGCACTTTGTTGTCTGCTGTCTGGTTAAAAAAGTCTTCCTTAGATAGTTAGTTAGTTTTTGTTGATTTATGCTGTAATTCATGTTAGGTAATTCATGTTAGGCAATTTATGTTAGGTCAATCTGTCTTGTCTCTGCTAGCCAGCTAACTAGGCCTCTTAGTTAGCTAGTTTAGTTTTTTCTGTTAATTTATGTTGTAAATTTATGTTGCATGTAGCACCTTGGTCCTGGGGGAACGTTGTTTCGTTTCACTGTGTACTAACTGTATATGGTTGAAGTGACAATAAAGCCTACTTGAACTTGAACTTGAACTTAAGCCCCAGTCAGTAACTACTTTGGGTGCATCCCAGGAATCTCCTTTGGGGTATCAGGTTCATCATATTAGGATGGAAATGGAGCCTAACCTGTCCACACCAATATCTTAAAGGATCCCAATCACACTATCATCTAGCAATTTAGGTCACTTCTGGTATTTTAATGGCATTGCTCCAATATTTCTCAGTACCTACCTTAGGACACTGCAAGTCCATTGTTTTCATGAGGTAGTACACGCCTGATAACAATAGACAGGGTCTCTACTTACAGTTCTTTTACAGAAGCCTAATATGTTAAAAGTGTGTTTGAATGCCCATTATTCTTTGATGAAAATAACATTTATTGGAAAGAATGAGCATGCAAGGCATTCTTAGCAGCAATTCATTACATAACCTCTCTTGGCCACCAGCATATGCACTGCATTCCTTGTATCTATGGCACAATCTGGAATGGGCTCAGCCTACATGGTTAAATCCTATAGGTGTATGAATGACTTATTCACATTTCAAATAAAATTGAGTAATGAAGCAAATGTAAGTAAAAGCAGAATAAAAACCTTATTTAACCTATTGTGAAATGTGGTAATTTTAATATTCAAAACAACTTAAAATAGTGGCAATTATTTCTAATTAATAGTGTTGGTTTATAGACATAATAGCAAATGCTGAAGTACATATTACATAAAGACGAAATGGTGTTAAAGGAGGTCTGCAGTAAAAAAAAAAATCTAAGTTTGTGTTTTTTCTCAGTACAGAATGATTACTGCAAAAAATTAGATAAGGGAAAATGAAACCAGTAGCCATTGCAGATCTTAGAGTATGGATATTCCCATTACTGTTTTATATAATAATTTTTATCTAAATGACTAATATGTTACTATTATACATCCTGGTTGTATGATTACTAGGATAAGATCGTGCTACCCTGAGACCCTTCCCTGAATAAGCTGGTTACAAAAAATAAATGGATTTTGGATATCTAGTATTGTATGGCTTTTTCACGTTCACTTGCTTTTCTTTGAATTTTCTAGCCTCAGGATGCTTTAAAACATTAATTCATCACCAGAAAATATTTTGGAACACACATAATGTTCAATAACTTTGCAAAGTCTCAAATCTAGGGAAATTTATGCAACAACTAGCAAAATACCCGCGCTTTGCAGGTGGAGAAGTAGTGTGTTAAAGAGGTTATGTAAACATATATATACATATACATATATACATATATATATACATATCTACATATACACATATCTACATATACATATATACATATATATACATATACACATCCACATATATATATATATATATATATATATACACACACATATCAACATATATATACACATACATACACACACACATACACATATATACATATACACATACATACATAGTGCGTTGTAACACGGGCTGTGATTGTTACATGGGAGGGAGACGACAAATCACAGCTTCCCGCTTTCTAATCGGGCCTGTGATTGGTGCTTTGACAGATGCCCAGATCCCACAGTATCTCCCCTTAGGAGAGGCGTTAGGCAAGTGTAATTGAATAGTGGTGCTGCAAGTTTAGCTTTACACCTGTTTTTAAGGCTTATTGACTGAAAGGGGCTTTCATGAAAAAAGTTAGGGCTTTGCTACAGGATACGCCCTCCACAAGTTAAGGAAATAAAAATAAAGGTATATATTTCTGTTTTATTTAAACCTTTTAAGTTTGTATGCGGGCAGTATGGTGGCGCAGTGAAAGGTGCCAGTTAGGAGACCCAGGTTCGCTTCCCTGCGTGGAGTTTGAATGTTCTCCCCGTGTCTGTCTGGGTTTCCTCCGGGTACTCCGGTTTCCTCCCACAGTCCAAAGACATGCAGGTTAGGTGCATTGGCGATTCTAAATTGTCCATGGTGTGTGGGTGTGTGTGGGTGTGTGCGCCCTGCAGTGGGCTGGCACCTTGCCCAGGGTTTGTTTCCTGCCTTGTGCCCTGTGTTGGCAGGGATTGGCTTCTGTATTTAGGATATAGCGGGTTGGATAATGGATGGATGGACATTTGTATGCATAGCCCCATTTGCCCGTTTTCGTTTTTTTTCTTTCTTCAGTAATATTTCAGTAAACCCGGAGCTTGTCAGTTCAAATCCTGGTATTGACACCACTGTGTGACCCTGAGGAAGTCACTTCACCTGCCTGTGCTGCAAAAAACAAAAGTAATGTAACAAATTGTACCTCAGATGTTGCAAGTTGCTGGAATAAAGGCATAAGTCAAATAGATAAATATGCATTATACACATAGGAACTATTCATTTATTTTCAGTTAAGTCATCTGCAGCAAACCTTTATAAATGAGGGTTTCTCCTTTTTAGATAGTGCAAACTGTTTCTTCTTCATTGAGGTTTTCTCTTGGAGAGCTTTTTCATTTCATTGAAAATTAAAGCAGCAGCTGCCAAAATATGTAGCTTTCTTATTAATTGTTCAACATTGTGTAAAATAACTTTATAAAGTAACATAAAAGGTTTAAATACTGGTTATCCTTTTACACTAAAATATTACTAAAGAGATACAAAAAAAGTAAAATGCATATGTTGTTTTCTTTAAGGAGATTAAATATTACTGAAGAAAGAAAAAAAAAACTAAAACAGCCAAATGGGGCTATGCATACGAACTTAAAAGGTTTAAATAAAACAGAAATATATACCTTTATTTTTACTTCCTTAACTTGTGGAGGGTGTATCCTGTAGCAAAGCCCTAAGTTTCTTCGTGAAAGCCCGTTTCAGTCAATAAGTCTTAAAAACAGGTGTAAAGATATTGACAATAAGCTAAGCAAACCCACCAAGACATGGAATCGTTTAAATCAAGGCGCGAGTCGAAAAACACCATCCCATACTATTAGTTAACGATTAACACATTTCTATATGTATTGTAAGCATACAATACAACTGATAATATGTTGCGCTTATTTATCTGGTGTACCAACATTTTTGCGCGTTTAACGGCTGAAATCTAACGTGGTTTGTGCCCTTCAGAACGAAAACAGTTTGCATTTACCTTTTTAATAAAAGGCAAGCTTTTAAGCCTGAGAAATCACCCCGTAAATGCACACGTTTAATTGCATGTGTTAATATGTTGTCGCAAGTAGCCAGGATTATTACCTGGCCGGGAGGCCAGAAAGGACTGGAAGGTGGCAAGAATAGCTTCCGGGCCATGAGGGCACAACCACCATGGAGCAGGAGAGGACCACGGGAAAGGAGAATGAACTGTCAGACTTGTTGGGACCCGTGGCCACCGCCTGGGGGCACTTTACACCTCGTGGGACCCGGATGTTGTTACTTCCGCCATACTCTGCAAGATGGCGGAGGAATCTGCCAGGAAAGTCCGGAGTGTTTCCGGGGCAAAGGGCAGCACTTCCGCCACACCAGGAAGTGCTGCCGGATGGACGTCATTAGCCACCTGGAGCACATCCGGGTGGGAATAAAAGGGGCAGCCTCCTTATAGTCATTGAGCCAGAGTCGGGAGTGGGAGAAGGACAAAGCTCCCTGGAGGAGGATAGAGGCGGCCAAGGACTGAGACAGAGTTAAATTGTGGTGATTACTGCTGAGTGCATTGTGTGTTGTGGTGGATTTGTGTTTATTTAATGGAAAATAAACGTGCGTGTTTTATAAAGATGTGGTCTCCGACTGGTGGTGTCCGGGCAACTATCACAATGGCGCCCAAACAGGGACCTCCCACTTGCTATCAAGAGGGGGACCCCTTAAATAAATTTTTTGTGAACTGCCCGGTACCCCAGTCAGCTACGAACACGCCCGGTATGGCGCCGGTCCACACACGCACTGCGGGCGTTCCGCGAATCGCCCTGAGGCTGCCAGAGACTCTCCAGTGTGCTGCTTTCCACCCAAGGGGGTTGAGAGGGGCCAGCCAAGGCAGAGGAGAAGGGGATTCCCCAGCGTCCGTCGTCGCCGGAGGGACTGCAGAAGGCACCAGCACTGAATTGTCAGGAGGAGCGTACCTGGAACCGTGTCAGTGGCTGGAGGGTGCCTGTCTTGTCCGCGAAGCCGGGATGGCGTCGCTAGAGGAAGGGGAGGATCTACTGCGTCTCAAGAAGCCGAGGCAGAATGGCTGCAAGGAGTCTCACAGATCCCTTGGGAGAAGAGAGCAGATGGCTGAAGACCGGAAGTCCCGCCCCGTGACAGGCGAGAGATTGGACGGCATGTGCCGTGTGCCCGTCGGTAATTGGCTGAAGACGGGGCAGGCGAATGTCCATCTCGAGCAAGGGGAGGGTCCGGTGGAACCCGGAAGAAAGCATGGAGAAGAAGAGCTGGTGAGTAGGAATGATTTACAATTAAATCCTCCACTGGATGAGACTGTATTTTTACCTACAGATCCAAAAGAATCGGAGACGTGGCTTCGATTAGCGCAGGGGATCGTGCAGGTGGAAAACGACCTCCGTGTATTTAAAGAAAAGCTGGAGAGGAAGGCGGTCACGTCACAAAAGACCGAACGTCACAGGGCGGAGGGACGCGACGCTGGAAACTTTGGCTGGAGGTTTGTGACAGTAAAGGTAAGCAAAACCGTTACCGGAGAAAAAAAGGGAGGTGCGAGCGAATTCGTTCCTGGATCGCGTGGTTACATGGACTTAGTAGCTGTATCTCCGACAGAGGGAGAAAAAAGAAGGGCTGATAGCTGGGAAGGGGTGGAGCCAGGACGCTGGCTGACTAGTGCCCAGGGTCCTAGTGCTCTACTGTCAAAGCCAGCATCACGCTCGCGTCTGTTTGCGGTGAGAAAAAGAAGGGCTGATCGCTGGGAAGCAGGGGAGCCAGGACACCGGCTAACTAGTGCCCAGGGTCCTAGTGCTCTACCGCCAGAGCCAGCATCACGCTCGTGTAAGTTTGTAGAGGCACAGGCGGCAAGGGGTCTTTTCCTCTTCCATAGGAAGACCCAGGCGTCAGAAAGCCCCAGAGGAATAGGGAGAATTGGAGGAGAAAAGCCGGTTCTTCCTACAGTGTGAGTAATAAGTTTGTGAGCGCACGTAAGGGGACAAACGGTCCTCTACAGGAGCTGTGGGGTGCTCCTCAGTCAGCAAGAGCGGTTTCCCTAAGTACCCGGAGGACGGGGAGTGGAAAAAAATGGAGCGGGTGCCAAGGTTTTGGCGACCAGAGTGCTGGTCACAGGGGAGAGCGTTGGCCCTATCCCAGAGTACAGAAAGCCAAACAGTGGCGTCAGGGCAACGTCTCCGCCCCGGTGTCTGTTTTGTTTTATGCAGGGCCAAGCCAGGAAAAACAAAGATTGCCCGCTTCGTTGTACACTTGCGGGACAGGCCGCTTCGAAGGACTGTTCTTCACTGGAAAGGGGGCACTGTTTCAGGTAGCCAGGATTATTACCTGGCCGGGATGCCAGAAAGGACCGGAAGGTGGCAAGAATAGCTTCCGGGCCATGAGGGTACAACCGCCATGGAGCAGGAGAGGACCACGGGAAAGGAGAATGAACTGTCAGACTTGTTGGGACCCGTGGCCACCGCCTGGGGGCGCTTTACACCTCGTGGGACCCGGATGTTGTTACTTCCGCCACACTCTGCAAGATGGCAGAGGAATCTGCCAGGAAAGTCCAGAGTGTTTCTGGAGCAAAGGGCAGCACTTCCGCCACACCAGGAAGTGCTGCCGGATGGACGTCATTAGCCACCTGGAGCACATCCGGGCGGGAATAAAAAGGGCAGCCTCCTTATAGTCATTGAGCCAGAGTCGGGAGTGGGAGAAGGACAAAGCTCCCTGGAGGAGGATAGAGGCGGCCAAGGTCTGAGACAGAGTTAAATTGTGGTGATTATTGCTGAGTGCATTGTGTGTTGTGGTGGATTTGTGTTTATTTAATGGAAAATAAACGTGCATGTTTTATAAAGATGTGGTCTCCGACTGGTGGTGTCCAGGCAACTATCACAATGTATGCTTACACAGTATTAAAAGACACTCAACAATTAACGTCATTTACCTTCGTTCCCACGTTTGATAAAAGGCGAGCTTTTAAGCCTGAGAAATCACCCCGTAAATGCACACGTTTAATTGCACATGTGTTAATATGTATGCTTACACAGTATTAAAAGACACTCAACAATTAACGTCATTTACCTTTGTTCCAGCGTTTGAGTCGTGCTGTAAATCTCTTCCTTGTTTTCAGTTCACGTGACTACGTAGGAGGCGTGATGACGCGATACGTGACTCCGCCTCCTCCATTAGAGTATATGGACAAAAAAGAGGTTCCAGTTATGACCATTACATGTAGAATTTCGAAATGAAACCTGCCTAACTTTTGTAAGTAAGCTGTAAGGAATGAGCCTGCCAAATTTCAGCCTTCCACCTACACGGGAAGTTGGAGAATTAGTGATGAGTGAGTGAGTGAGCCAGTCAGTCAGTCAGTCAGTGAGGGCTTTGCCTTTTATTAGTATAGATCAGTGAACGATTATTTCCTTCCTTTTTCTAGCGATGAGTCTTCAGCTATTGGGAACCTGGGCAGTTGAAGATAAACAGCCACATGAAAAACAACAGTACATACTAATATATATTCATATTTATATGTATCTTGTGGAGGTGGTAAACAAGGAAAAGATAGATAGATAGATATAGATAGATAGATACTTTATTAATCCCAATGGGAAATTCACATTCTCCAGCAGCAGCATACTGATACAATAAATAATATTAAATTAAAGAATGATAATAATGCAGGTGAAAAACAGACAATAACTTTGTATAATGTTAAATGTTAACGTTTAACCCCCCCCCCCCCCGGGTGGAATTGAAGAGTCGCATAGTTTGGGGGAGGAACGATCTCCTCAGTCTGTCAGTGGAGCAGGACAGTGACAGCAGTCTGTCGCTGAAGCTGCTCCTCTGTCTGGAGATGATACTATTTAGTGGATGCAGTGGATTCTCCATAATTGATAGGAGCCTGTTGAGTGCCCTTCGCTCTGCCACAGATGTTAAACTGTTCAGCTCCATGCCAACAATAGAGCCTGCCTTCCTCACCAGTTTGTCCAGGCGTGAGGCGTCTTTCCTCTTAATGCTGCCTCCCCAGCACATCACCGCGTAGAAGAGGGCGCTCGCCACAACCGTCTGATAGAACATCTGCAGCATCTAATTGCAGATGTTGAAGGACACCAGCCTTCTAAGAAAGTATAGTCGGCTCTGTCCTTTCTTGCACAGCGCATCAGTATTGGCAGTCCAGTCTAATTTATCATCCAGCTGCACTCCCAGATATTTATAGGTCTGCACCATCTGCACACAGTCACCTTTGATGATCACGGGGTCTATGAGGGGTCTGGGCCTCCTAAAATCCACCACCAGCTCCTTGGTTTTGCTGGTGTTCAGTTGTAGGTGGTTTGAGTCGCACCATTTAACTAAGTCATTGATTAGGTCCCTATACTCATCCTCCAGCCCATTCCTGAAGCAGCCCACGATAGCAGTGTCATCAGCGAACTTTTGCACGTGGCAAGACTCCGAGTTGTATTGGAAGTCCGATGTATATAGGCTGAACAGGACCGGAGAAAGTACAGTCCCTTGTGAAGGAGAACTGAATAAAATTTGTGGTGCTAACTGGGCCCCTGTATACTGCAATTGTCCAAAAACCTGAATAAAAATTGGTGTATAGTGGTGTAGCAGAAATAGGTATAGTAGGTAGGTTTTAAGTCTCAAAGACTTTTCTAAATATCACCTCTTTCAAACAAGTCAGCATCTTTACAGTTGTGCATGCAGGATGAAGTTCTGTCAACTGAGATGCCATCCTCCAGGACCCTCAGATTTATACCAACCTTACCAGAAGGGGCGTGGCGTACTTGAGTGGGGGTGTAACTGTGTTGCTGTGCATGGGCGGTTTCTCTGAGCTAGGGATGAGAAAAGAAATTATACAGTTTGCTTTAGTGCCTCCTCTTGTCCCAGCGGGTTATTGCATACCTTGTCAGAGGTTGGAAGAGTGGTACTCAGATGCCCATGTATGACACTCCACCACCCTTGGTTCAGCCCCACTGGCACAGTGAGATCGTGGATCGAAGAGAGGGTGTTGGCATTGAGGTGGTGTGTCCCTTGTTGATGCTGGACAGTGAACTTGCAGGGCTGGAGACTCAGGATCCACCTGGTAATACAGGGGTTGGATGTGTGATGGGAGGTCAACCACTGGAGTGGGGGCATGGTCCATCAACAAAGTGAACTCCCACCCAAGCAGGTTATAATGAAGGCAATGTCACCGCCCACTTGATTGCCCAACAGATTCTCACTGAGATACATGATTGGGTGTTTAGTTCCAATTGCGACCTGGCTCAGTACAGTGCCGAGGCCGGTGTCTGAGGTGTTGGTCTGGAGAAGAAAAGGTAAAAAGATATCAGGGAAAAGAAATATATGGGCTAAAATAAGAGCTACTGTCAAGTCACAGAATGTGGCTTCTGCTTCGGATCCCCATGACACTGTGTTGGGCATACTCTTCTTCGTGAGATTTGTTAAAAGCACCGGCCTCTCTGAGAAGCTAGGTACAAATCTCCGATAATATCCTACTAAACCTAGCAAGGATTGGACCTGTATATTGGTGTGAGGCTTGGGTTAGTTGCAATTGACAGCAACTTTGGCCCTCTGTGGCTTGACCTGTCCACCTCGGCATGTTTTGCCTCCAGGAGCCAGTATAGATGTTCTGTTACTACTGTACACTGTTACTACTCCGGCTCAGTCACAGTGTCATAGACAATCAGCACCTTGCACCCCAGATGGGGATCAACCACTCTGCACCTTGGCTATGATCTACTGAAAAAACCCACCCTGGATCCTGAAGTTCTCTCCAATTATAGGCCCATCTCCAATCTTCCATTTCTCTCTAAAGTTCTGGAAAAAATTGTTGCAGCACAACTTCATGATCACCTCAAACTGAATAATCTGTTTGAAAAGTTTCAGTCTGGTTTCCGCCCTGGCCATAGCACCGAAACAGCCCTGGTCAGGGTCACCAATGACCTTCTGATAACAGCAGATACTGGTTCCCCTTCTTTACTCATCCTACTTGACCTGACAGCTGCTTTCGACACAATAGACCACAACATCCTCCTTCACCGCCTGCAGTACACCATTGGACTCTCGGAAATGTTCACAATTGGTTCACATCTTACCCGACCGGCAGAACTGAGCATGTTGCCCTGGGCAGCGCAAAATCTCACACCCACAACGTCACCTGTGGTGTCCCACAGGGCTCTGTGCTAGGCCCCATCCTTTTCACCATCTACATGCTCCCTCTTGGAAATGTCATTAGCAGACATGGTTTATCTTTCCATTGCTATGCTGATGACACTCAGCTTTACCTCAGGACTACCCCCACCTCCTCTACTGCTCCTCTACCAATATCCACATTGACTACCTGCCTGGAGGAGATAGAGGCGTGGATGAGGCTCAACTTTCTTCAGCTGAACAGATCCAAAACAGAAGCCATCTTAGTTGGCACATCACACCATCTCCGCTCTTCTACCATCACCAGTGTCACTTTCTCTGGCCAAAACATCCCCCTTTCCACATCTGTCACCAATTTGGGTGTTAAAATGGACCCTCAACTCACCTTTGACACCCACATCAAACACCTCTGTAAGTCTTCTTTCTACCACCTCAAGAACATCGCTAAACTCCGCCCAACACTTACCCTGGCAGATGCAGAGAAGCTCATCCATGCCTTTGTCACCTCCAGGCTGGATTACTATAATGCGCTCCTCATCGGGATTCCTGGCAAGAGTATCCAGAGACTCCAGTATATCCAGAATAGCGCTGCCAGGATCCTGATGAGGGTGCGAAAGCATGACCATATCACCCCAATCCTGAAAACCCTTCAGTGGCTCCCTGTCCCACTCAGAATAGAGTACAAGGTTGTTCTCCTCGCCCATTTATAGACATGCCCCCCTTTACTTACAGGAACTCCTTACCCCTCATACCTCCTCACACACCCTCTGCTCTGTACACACTAACACATTCCAAGTCCCTAGAACCAAGCTTCGCAGTATGGGTGATAGGGCTTTTTCATCTGTGGCGCCGAGGCTGTGGAACGCCCTCCCTGACTACCTGAGAGCCCCACAGTCGACTGATGCTTTTAAACGAAATCTAAAAACTCATCTTTTAAGAAAGACATTTTGTTAAAGTATTTATAGATTTTCTTGTTGTATTACTTTATTTTTACTTTGTAGCACTTTGAGATTGCTAAAATATCAAGTGCAATATAAATAAAATGTATTATTACTGTATTATTATTATTATTATTATGATGGTGGCTAGTTCCTGCCTCCGTCAGGGGCTGAGGTTTTCTCCATAATTAACCTGTCCCCATATAAGTCATGCCAGACTTGAGGAGGTTCACATGTTAAATATACTCTGAGGGATGCCATATTAAATAATCCACCAGCTCCTTTTTCTCCTTGAGCAGCAGACCTGGAGCTTGGAGTAGGATGTAGGGTCTGAAACCATTACTCGATTCCCCAGGGCAGAACTCTTTCAGGCATGTGCTTCAGTTGTACAGGTGGGTCTGACAATGCTGAGCAGCCATTAAATGACCATGAACCAAGGGGAGAAATTTTGAAAAGCAGTCATGCAAAGCCGCAAGAATGTTGCTGGGAAGGGGAGATGGTCACTGTTTCCTCCTTTCAGCCTTACCTATCAGATCCAACAACCCCTTTGGATATCTTCCGTACAAGAGTTCAAAGTGGGAAAATCATGTTGATGCTTGGGGCACCTTACTGAAAGCAAAAAGGACCACAGACAGGAGCGGATCCCAATCTCTCCCATCAGTACATACCACCATCCTCAATCCCTGTTTCATTGTTTGATTAAAATACTCCACTAGACCATCAGCCTGGGAATGGTACACAGACATTGTGAGGTGGGTAACATGCAGCACATTGGCAACCTACTTAAAGGTCTGCAAATTAAAGGGTGTCCCCTGGTCCATTAGGAAGTCCTTGGGGATGCTTACACGCACTAAGACTCTTGCAAGTTCCTGGGCAGTAGTTTTGGAATTAGCCACTCAGAAATGAGAATGGTAGCAAGTACTCCGATTAGCGGATTGTCTTAAATAAGTCACAAACCAATCCCTATGATGTACCTTAAATTATCATTAACATGAGTAAATGCAAGATGATGCTTACTGATTTCAGACCATGCTATCTTAATCATGTTTTGCTAATTAAATCAAATGTTTCTGTGGAAGAAAACAAGCCACAATATTGTAATTTAACAAAATGAGGTCTTTAATATCATTGATGCTGATCTAGAACTTTACGTTCTGAATCCCATCAAAGCAGTTTGCACTTTTATAGTTTAAACATCCCCACCCCACTCTTGTCATTTCATCAATCAGTGTCAACCTGCTTACTTCATATTAACAAGAGTTAGGTCATGTCTGGTGACCCTTAGTTAGCAAACATTTATCAGTTTTATTGCTTACAGAGATCATTAATTGTCTTATCAGTAACTGCCTGTACTCTTAGTTATTCCTTTCACAAGAGCAAAACATTGCCTTCGCATAACTGTCTGCCTGTGGATCATATTTTATAAGTACTGTATATTATACTTAATAAGTACCTATAAAGATACAGATATGGCCATCACTTAAAGAAAATGACCAGTATGAAACAAACATATAAGGGACCCAGTTCATTACTTATTGCTAAACAACCACACGTTTTCCTAGTGATAGAATTTAAAGTTAACAGAGGAAAATACAAAACCCTGAAGAGACGCATACAAATTGAGCATATTTTCTTCCACATTTCCTAATTTAGTACAATGATGCTGGATATACCAACATTAGCAATACCTTATGAAAAGTAAATAAAATTTTACAGATGACATAGGAGGCATCATTTAAGAAAAAGTCATGTTTGAGTAAAGCTCTATTGAAATACTGGAATGCATATTGAATTACATAAGGACAATATCTATCTTTTAATAACAAATGCATTCGATATGTACTACATGTTTCATTCTATGGCAAGTGTAATGTGACACCTTTAAAATGTATTGTGCCATTACATTGGGGATTATGTGACACTTGAATATATAAGTACCACAAATGCATTTGTATGTTGGCATTTTGCTTCACTACATCGAAGTGTTCATCAAACATTGAAGAACGCATATAGATCCTGTAGGCTCTACAAAGCAGCTTGCTGTCACATATAGATAGTAAACAGAGACTCATGAAGTCACATTTCGACTTGATCAGACTAGATTAAACACGTTAATTTCTAAGGACATGCTAAAAGGATGCGTCAAATGAATAGTGGGAACACGTGGCAGCCATGTTACATATGTATACGCGTTCTTAGTGGAGAGTATAAACCGGCCCTTAGTGTTATACTGTTCTCAGATCCGGCACGATTATAATATGCGCTGCCCTCTTTGAGAGGCAGCAAAACAAAATAAATAAATAAATAATCCGGGGCGCAAGTGACCAGCACTACTTTTCTACTACACTACTTCAAATTATGGAGACACACCAGCAAGAGCAGGATCAAGTTAAAATGATTATTGATAGACAATACACATTATCACCGGGACAACAACAACAGAAAACCTTATATGCATAATATCGCGCTGCAGCGCTCCCCCTCCCCGCACAAATCACAACACAAACTCTAGAAAACATACATTACTAATAAGGATTTTAGCAGATGGAAACACAAAAAAAAGAAACAATGAATTTATAGTTTTTTAAGTCTTATCTGTACAGTAGCGTTGAGCTCCGTCTATCGTGGGGAATGAGGTGCTGACCATATGTCTTATTCCGGGAAATGTATTATTGATTAACTGTTCCTAGTGCTGGCCCGTCAAGTCCTCTCCCGTATGCCTTACTCCCGAAAGAAAAAATAATTTGGCTTGCAATGAACCTGGGTTCACCTGACGATATCCAAGAGTGTTAATCCTTTCCCTTGTGCCTTTTCCTGTTATGGCTTCCTCCTCCTCTCTCCTCACTCCTCTTCTTTTTTCCCCACCACCTATTTACATACGGATAGCTCCTCCCCGTACAGTCTCTTGGCCCTCCAAGCCAGGAGCTCCCCTCCCTCTGTATCAAGGGCTGGCCCTGCACATAAATGCGTACCACTAAAACAGGTATGGGAAAAGGTACAAACTTACAGGTACATACACATATTCCGGTCGACCATTACAGTGTGTCATTGTAATGTTGTGCATCATTGTTCATAATGGGACTCTTTTTTGTTTTAACTCCCTCCTTTGATACTACCTCAAGGGGGTCCAGAATTCATACCATAACTGAGCCTGCCCTTTTTAGTAGCTCATTGACTTGGTGGGCCTCTCCTGAAGTGATATTACCAGCCTAACACACCACAGCGTAGAAAATCTCACTGGGTATCATCAAGTTCCAGAAGATGTGAAAGATGTCACTATCCCTATTAAAGGAACACAGTCTTCTAAGGAAAAAAAGAACCTGCACTGCCCTTTATTATATTACATGAGACCTGTCCAACATGTCATTGATGTGAACACTCAAATAGTTGTAGGACTGCTCCACCTCTACATCCACATGTGATGGTGCGTGTCCTGCTCCATGCTCCCTCTTCCCATTTGGGAGCATCTCGAACCCGACACCATCCATAATGTAACTGGATGAACTGGCAGTGCTTTTATTAAACACAAAAACCAAACAGAGTCCAAAAAGAACCTGCAGTATTTCCAATAAATAATCTATAAAAGGGTAAAAATCCAAGTATTTAAAACAATGCTAAAATGAGACTAAAAACTAGCAACACTTATTGGGGCAAGTGAGCCAAGCACAACTCCTTCCATGTCTCCCCAGCTCACTGTTTGCTCACTCAGCTGGTGGAGACTTCAGCAGCCACAGTCCACTCACTGCTGACCCCAGTCTTGGCTGCCTCTGTCAGCGTCTGCCAGACCACTCTGAGTCAGTTTTCCTCTCACCCCCATTCTCACACATGCAGTTGTGGAGAGGACATTGCTGATGACATTGTGATCTGTAGTGATAGTAGGGAGCAGGTTGAGGAGACCCTGGAGAAGTGGAGATATGCTCTAGAGATCAGAGGAATGAAGGTCAAGTCAATAGGAACAAGACAGAATACATGTGTGTAAATGAAAGGGAGGTCAGTGGAATGGTGAGGATGCAAGAAGTAGAGTTGGCGAAGATGGATGAGTTTAAATACTTGGGATCAACAGTACAGAGTAATGGGGATTGTGGAAGAGGTAAAAAAGAGAGTGCAGACAGGGTGGAATGGGTGGAGAAGAGTGTCAGGAGTGATTTGTGACAGACGGATATCAGCAAGAATGAAAGGGAAGGTCTACAGGATGGTAGTGAGACCAGCTATGTTATATGGGTTAGAGACAGTGACACTGACCAGAAAGCAGGAGACAGAGCTGGAGGTAGCAGGATTTGAAGATGCTAAGATTTGCATTGGGTATGACGAGGATGGACAGGATTAGAAATGAGTACATCAGAGGGTCAGCTCAAGTTGGACGGTTGGGAGACAAAGTCAGAGAGGCAAGATTGCGTTGGTTTGGACATGTGCAGAGGAGAGATGTTGAGTATATTGGGAGAAGGATGCTAAGGATAGAGCTGCCAGTGAAGAGAAAAAAAGGAAGGCCTAAGAGAAGGTTTATGGATGTGGTGAGAGAGGACATGCAAGTGATGGGTGTAACAGAACAAGATACAGAGGACAGAAAGATATAGAAGAAGATGATCTGCCGTGGCAACCTGTAACGGGAGCAGCCGAAAGAAGAAGAAGTGAAAGTCAATAGCCACTTCCTTGGCTTTGCTGAATTTGAGTTGCAGGCAATTCTTTCTGCACCAAGAAGCAAAGTTCTCCTTCTGAATCCTATACTTTGTCTCGTCTCCCAATACACCCCATAAGTGCAGGATCACCTGAGAATATCTGGAAATGACATAACCTGGTGTTATATTCATAGTTGGAAGTGTACAGAGAGAAGAAAAAAGTAGACAAGACTATTCCTTGTGGTGCTCGAGTGCTCCTCACTATCATGTAAGAAACAGTCTTTGAATCTCACAAAGAGATAGATTAGTATAGAGAGAGATATAGATCAGTAGATATACTGATTTCACTACAACTGACTGATTTGTCAGTACATATATTGGTTTCACTACACCTTAATCAGTTTACTGGCAAATTATTAGTTTCAGCACAGCTCACAAGGTTTGATTGCATATATTTTTAGTTTAACCAGAGCTCTGAAGGATTACTATTTGAGGTTTATTATGTTAATATAATGTCCGTTTCCTGCTGTTAGTGGGAAAAAAAGTTAAATTGTTTTATATACTGTAAGAGCGAATCTTAGAAAGCTAATGTTTAATGTTAAATTCATGTAGTGTTTGTTTACTTTCTGTAGAATGCCAGATTCTCATAGTTACTAGGATATGGTATAGTCTTTCACCTTCTGTAAGTTAACATGAGATAGAATTCTCTTAGCTATATCTGAAGAAAAGAGTGTTAATTAAGCCAGTTAGGAGATAGTCTTACTGCTAGCATGGAGTATTAGAGATGTTTGCAAATAGAAGATGGCATACAGTTTTCTGATAATGTATAATGTGCTAATGTGATTAACTGGCTTAACGTGCCTCAAGTACAACTGTATGACCAAACGTAGAGAAATTAAACAAAATTTTTAAGTTTTAAACAAGAACTTTTCTTTTCTTTGCTATATAATTTTTTCTCTATTTTTGTGTGAACTGTTTTGTTTTGAACTTTTTTTAAAACTTATAAAACAAACATACTGTATTTGTGTGTGGAATTATTTGATCACACATCACACTGGTGTTTGAATCATCCTGTGAAGCTAACTAAAAGCTGCAGAACTTTGGTAATTTTGTATAAAAGCATCTACATATACAGTACATAGCATACAGCTTGTTAATGCTTGCATGTGTGCTGTTCTCACCAACATAAGTCCATTCTCACCCAAGTAAGGCGGCTTTCTTAAAATGCTCCAAATCTGAGGAATATTGGAAATTTCTAAGTGCTATTGTAAGCATGTTCAACAAAAGGAAAGGGATTGAATCCCAATGCAGGTTTTGTGTCACATCTTCTGGGGATGCAGGAGTTAAATATCCATAATATACTGATAGATATTTTGAAGAAGAAATTATCACAACACACAACAGGAAATTTTTTATAATCAATTTTTTTATTAGAAAAGTAAAGAACAAAATTACAAACATGTAACGGAGCACACGTGAAAAATCATGAAAAGAATCCTACACCATACTTCTCTCTTCCCTGTAGAAAATACATCCTTGTTAAACAGGAAAAAAGGGAGAAGGGGAAGAGAAAAAAAGTAATCAGATTATACTGTAGGTATCCATTCCCCTATTAGCTGATTGATGGCTAATCACTCATATCACTCATCAAAAAAAACATAGTAAAAAACATAGTAAAAAAATAACTTTGCTGAGGTTATGTAGAAAAGAATTTTGCTGCAGTAATGCCTAATGAGAAGTATATACGGTGCATAGATGAAAGACAATGCATATTGACTCAGGAGAAGAAAAATGTGAAATAGCAAAAGAACACTCAAAGACAGAAAATTAGAGATAGACTTGGAGGCAGAGGTGCAGAAAAAGCAACAGGAGGTGAGTTTCAGAACATGTGGATAATTTACTCTCATTTTGTGTGTGTATATCTCGGTCTTTCAATCTTGGTGCTCTTTACGGTATTATTCTTGATTTTGTTGCAAAGTGGCAATGTGCTTGCATCGCCTTAGTCAGTGGGTGGGCCTCTCTGGCAGTGTCTTAAATTGGTTTGAATCCTACCTGGCAGGGAGAAAATTCTTTGTTAGTTGTGGTAATTACAACTCAAAGACACATGATATCCTATATGGTGTTCCACAAGGCTCTATCCTGGGTCCGCTGCTCTTCTCAATCTACATGCTTCCATTAGGTCAGATTATCTCAGGGCACAACGTGAGCTACTACAGCTATGCTGATGACACACAACTGTATTTATCAATTGCACCTGATGACCCCAAATCTCTTGATTCACTAACACAATGTCTGACTTGTATTTCAGAATGGATGAATAGTAACTTTCTCAAGTTAAATAAAGAGAAAACTGAAATCTTAGTGATTGGCAATAATGGATACAATGAGGCTATTAGAAATAAACTGGAAGCATTAGGATTAAAAGTCAAAACGGAGGTAAAAAGCTTAGGGGTAACTGTTGACTGTAATCTAAATTTTAAATCGCATATTAATCAGATCACTAGGACAGCATTTTTTCACTTAACACTAGAATTACCAGAGTCTACGAAAAAACTTGTAGATCCGGCCCACCTTAAAACCATTCTCACCTCTCTTTTGTCTTCTAAATGTGCCGATTAAGAGGAGCAGAGCAGCGAGCAGCCGGCTATTCCATCCCCCACCGTCGCAGAACGTTCACTAAGTTTTCCCAGCTCATGGCTTGTTTGATTATCTGGGAGTGACTGAACTGCTGGAGTTTTAGAATAGAAATAATAGATCGCTATTTGGAATACTTGCATTTCATGCGTGTTCCGTTTCTACAGTAATCTGTGTAAACACATTGCTAAAACAGAAACTTTTTCATATTTTAGTAATAAATGTTGCAAAATGTAGAATGTGTAAAGCCCGAGTTCCTAAGATCAAATAAACACTTCCACAAAAGCTTCACACACCATATAACAGTTTCTGTGGCGTAGCGTGCTAAGATTTGCTTCTCAGACTGAGTAGCTTTTCTTTGCCTCACAAACATGAGTTCAAGTCCCCGCTGGGGATAAAGTGTTACTTCTTTTTTTTGTTTTTAACCTCAAACGGACATAAAATTTGTAAATTGGTATGCACTGTCAGTTAATGAGATCGTTATATTTTCATGTGGGATGCTCCTTTTAAAATATTTTTTTAAAAATTGAGACTGCAATTAACATGAACAACTGTCCTTATAACTTATTTTTTTCAAGATCCATAACACACAGACAGACAGAGCACTGCATAATACAGAGACAGACAGGCAGAGATATACAAACAAACAGGGAAGGCACACGTACTGAAAGAAAAAGCACTGAATAAGCTCACCCGCTCTAACATCACCCCTCCCCCCGATCTGGCTCTCTAAGTAACAGCGCAAGTACAGACGCAAACCAAGTGTGATCAAGAGTACTGGTTCGATCCCCACTCACTCCTATATTTGCCGTTTTCAGTAGTAAGCTGCTCTTTTTGTTAATATTATACAGTACACACATGCACTTGATTTGTGTCTGTACTTGCGCTGTTAATTAGAGAGTCAGATCGGGGGGAGGGGTGATGTTAGAGCGGATGAGCTTATTCAGTGCTTTTTCTTTCAGTACATGTGCCTTCCCTGTTTGTTTGTATATCTCTGCCTGTCTGTCTCTGTATTACGCAGTGCTCTGTCTGTCTGTGTGTTATGGATCTTGAAAAAAATAAGTTATAAGGACGGTTTGCTGACTTGGAGCACCACTGCCTTACTGTGCCACAGAGACGCGAGTTCGATTCCCAGCTTTGAAGAAAGTGGTTTTTTTTTCCTCAAACGGACATTGAATTTATAAATTGGTATGCACTGTAAATCGTTAACTTTAAAATGTCAATCGCGGTTATTTCTGTTGATTAATTCATGCTTTTTTACTTAGAGTCAGAAGAGGAGCTTTTTCAGCTTATTCAGCTTCTGATCTGACTCAAACAGCGCCAGTATAACTTCACACCCAACCTGACGCTGTTCGTTTTCAAATAATATTGCATTTCTTCGACGATGTTTTCTGATTGGTACTATTCGCGTCATAAAATGATTTCTTCAAAACGTCACATATGTTTGTCTCTTTCTTTTTTTAAAATGTGCGTTGTAGCACTCAGCAACTGGCCACCTGCATGTTCTTGCGCACACTGAATAAGACAGCGCTATATGCAATCATCAGATTCAAATGTTAAGTTATATAGCACAGAATGGAAATCAGCAGTTCTTAGCATTCCACCACGCAAGCTGTCATATCAACCGCCTACTGTAACTTGCTTTCTTTTTTCTTCGGTTATAGTCTTGAATAAAAGTGCACTTGTTTTGTTATACTTTTACATCAACATATGTTCCTGTGTTTGAGCTACATGGGCATGCTCAAAAAATACACGTATAATGCCACGAAAAGTGCATGCAGACACTTCAGTTCGCAAGCATTGGTACGACAATGCAGTCACAAGTACACTGCAGGGCTTTAGCGCGTCTTTATGTGAAAACAGTAGTATCAGATGGGGAGTGTCTGATGATTACATATAGCGCTGAAGTTACTGCTCTTTACTATGCTTTCCTCTGCATGTCCTGGAGTACAAAAGAAACAGCATACGGCAACACGTGGGGACTGGCAATACTGGGGGAAAAAAACACGCGGTCGTATGTATCGTGATACACTGCAGAACTATAGCACGTCTTTATGTAAAAACAGCAGTGTCAGGTGGGGGGCGGTAGGGATGGATCCTGAACGCGACTGAGACAATGAAAAGTGAATTTTAAAAAAATAAAGCTAACCTTTACAAATATCATAAATTACACCAGCTGTTACAGACTGAAATCAAATGTATCTTTTTATTCTAAAATAAGAACACTTCTCAAATGGGAGTTGTGCAGGATCGAACTCATGACCTTCTGATTCCCAGTCAGCGACTGATACTGTTACACCACGGAAGCAGCGATAGTTAATTCATATCAATGTCTCACACTAAGGCGGGTTTTTTTGGCGGTGGCTTTTTTTTGTACCTTTTGTGAAAGTGTTTCTTTGATATTTGGACTTCAGGCTTCATACATTATATAGTTTATGCCTACATTTTGTCAATTGCTACTAAAATATATAACACGTTTCTGTTTTAACAATGTGTTTACACAGATTACTGTAGAAATGCAACACATATGAAATGCATGTGTTTCAAATAACAATCTTATTATTTCTACTCTAAAACTCCAATTCACTCCCAGGTAATCAATCAAGGCAAGAGCTGGGAAAAGCCTGTTTACGTTCTAAGTCGTTGGGGGGATGGAATAGCCAGCTGCTGGCAGCATGTCTTTATCAGTACATTTAGATGACAAAAGACGCTGGCGGAGAGGTGAGAAAGGTTTTAAGAAGCGATTTAAGGTGGGCCGGATATACGAGTTTTTTCGTAGGCTCTGGTAATTCAGGTGGTGCAGTGGTAGTGCTGCTGCTTTGCTGTAAGGAGACTGTGGAAGATTGTGGGTTCGCTTCCCGGTTCCTCCCTGTGTGGATAGCGCTTTGAGAACTGAGAAAAGCGCTATATAAATGTAATTTATTATTAAGAAACATAGCAAAAGTTAGACCTCTTATATCATTGAAAGATGCTGAGAAATTTGTTCATGTGTTTGTTTTCAGTCGACTAGATTACTGTAACGCACTCCTCTCAGCAATACCGAAAAAAGACATAAATCGTTTGCAACTAGTGCAGAATGCAGCTGCTAGAATCCTTACCAGGAAAAGAAAATCCGAGCACATCTCTCCAGTTTTGATGTCACTACACTGGTTACCTGTGTCATTCAGGATTGACTTTAAAATTTTGCTTATGGTTTATAAAGCCTTAAATAATCTTGCCCCATCCTATATATCGGAATGTCTGACGTCTTATATTCCAATTCGCAACCTCAGATCCTCAACTGAGTGTCTCCTTAGAATTCCAAGAGCAAAACTTAAAAGAAGTGGTGAGGCGGCCTTCTGCTGTTATGCACCTAAAATCTGGAATAGCCTGCCAGTAGGAATTCGCCAGGCTAATACAGTGGAGCACTTTAAAAAACTGCTGAAAACACATTACTTTAACATGGCCTTCTCATAACTTCACTGTAATTTAATCCTGATACTCTGTATATCCAATTCATTATAATAACTATTCATGGTGGCTCTAAAATCTGTACTAACCCCTACTCTCTCTTCTGTTTCCTTTTCCGGTGTCCTTTTGGTGGTGGCGAAAGCCACCACCATCTACTCTAAGTACCATGATGTTCCAAAAATGATGGATGGATTAAAAGCCAGAAGTCTGTATGACCATCAGCATCAAGTGACTCCGTGAAAACCCTAACTACAAAGAGGACTATTTCATTTATGTTAGGTAGAATGCCCAGAGGGGACTGGGCGGTCTTGTGGCCTGGAACCCCTACAGATTTTATTTTTTTTCTCCAGCTTTCTGGAGTTTATTTTTTGTTTTTCCTGTCCACCCTGGCCATTGGACCTTACTCCTTTTCTATGTTAACTAATGTTGCCCTATTTTAATTTCTTATTTTGTCTTTTATTTTTCTTTTCTTATGTAAAGCACGTTGAGCTACTTTTTGTATGAAAATGTGCTATATAAATAAATGTTGTTGTTGTTGTTAGCAAAATATTCTGCATTGTTTTCTGTCTTTTTCTTCTTCTACTTTTAATATCATTATTAATATTGTTATTAGTATCTTTATGGTGAACCTTTCGCATTTGTATCAGAAAATTACAAAACATAATTATGAATGCAATTTTATAGCATGGGGTGCCATATACTCATGATGTCATTCATTCTCAAACATGAACTGCTACTCCTTGCTATATGTGTGTGTATGTATATATATATTGTGAAAGATGCCCAGACACAGACAGACACTGAGACTGCTAGATGCCCAAAACACACACGTTTAATTTCTTCACTGCACACAGCACCATAAACAAGTCACAATTACCCTGAAAAATATTCACAGTCCTTTCATTTCTTCTGCTGCCTCCACTCCTCTCTTGCAAGCTCTGTCCTCTTCCACCCGACTCTGGCTCCCCAAGTGGAGTTAGGCAGCTTCCTTTATGCTGCACTTTAAGTGCTCCAGGTGCTTCCTGATTAAAATCCGGCAGCACTTCTGGGTGTGGTGGAAGTGCTGCATGCCAAGGCTCCGGAGCTGTCCAGGCACCCCCTGGCAGTGGCCACGGACCCCAACAGGGTTGAACATCCAAGCTCCCAATCCATGGCAATGATGTAATCCAGGGGGGCTGCCCTCTTGCACCCTGGGAAAGATATTGCCCCTCTCCCGGTCCTTCCCTTCTCCAGGCATCCCGGTGGCCTGCCACAATATATATATAATATTGTGATGGACGGCCGGCAGCTCAACCCGGCTGGGGACGCCCCTGGAATAGAAGGATGGGGGAAGACAGCTACTTGCCGACACTGCTTCCTCCGAAGCGCTAGATGGCAGCTCCCCTGGAGTGCAGTGGTACCCCGGATTCCCACAGGGCACTATGGGACATGGAGTTCGGACACACAGCCCTATTGTATGCAGTGGGTGCTGCCAGGGGGAGCTGTGAAAGGACCTGGGGACGTATTCTTTCCTTATAGGCCGGAAATATGAGGTAGTCACAAGGACAGAAGCCCTGAAGTACTTCCGGGCTGAAGAAAATCTCAGTTCTTCGTTAGACCCATAAGTGCCAGCCAGTCACATGGTTGGAAGGACAGAAGCACTTCTGGGTCAAAGACTATTTAAAGGACTGATGGGAACCCGGCAAGAAAGCTGGAGTTGGGAGGGAGTAGGACAGAGCTTGATGGCAGGATATAGGAAAGATTTGTGTGCTTTACTACTGTTATTGTAATTGTTGCTTGTTTATTGTGGTGAAGGTGCTTTAGGAGCACTGTAGAAGAAAATTAAACAACTTCTTGGTGTTTTTATCCCATGTCCTGCGTCTGTCTGTTGGGAAAAGGTGAGCAACAGTGCAACCAAGCAGCCACGCTGTTACTATATATATATATATATACAGTATATATATTGCATTCGTAGTCTGAGTTCCTACCTGAATTGTGTGGGTCGTTACCTACCAGGTAATGCTTGTGGTTGGTCTGCCATTCGGCAAACATCCGCCACAGTGCCCTCTTCAGTTGTGAGAAGCAGATCATGGAATGTTGCATAGCTTACTGTCAAATAATTCAAAGGGTACGCGACACGTGTTTCGCCCTCATTTGGGCTCATCTGGCGTATACACTCTACTGCTCCCCTCACAGGGATCGAACCTCGGACGTCAGCAAGAGAGACGAAGCCCCTTTATGCTGCGTCACGGCGTGTGGTTCATTTATTTGACAGCCTGTGGGTCCGGAGTAATTACATTCATTGCATTCGTAGTCTGAGTCCCGACCTGAATTGCGTGGGTGGTACACATATGTATATATACATAATAAACCACCTCCAAAAATACCATTTCCTACAAGACCTGCCACATACAGGCCCAGTTCATTAGAACAAAGGCACTGTCTCAAGTAAGATGAAGGCAGCAATGATTGTTATAGTGGAGCACAATAATAATAAGCAAAAATTGCTAGATATTGTTTTTTTGTGATTACATTTCTGAGAAAATGAAAAATACAGTAAAAGAAAACCAACAATAATAACTGATCTTTCGGCTATTGTAAGTTGCTAGATATTGTGCCAAGTCTGGTGAGAATTTGAAATAACAGTCTAATTTATGTAAGTACCTTTGTCAGCAATTTAGAATCTGAGTTTATGAGAAATAAAGGATGATAGTCAGAACATTAAAAAAAAGTTCTTTACATGACTTTAAAAAAAGTTTAATTAAGACTTAGTTGACACTGGAGTTCATTTTAGTCTTAGATATGGCAGAATGAAGTATTTAATATAACAGCTCAGATAACTGATACCATAATGCAGATAAAAGTTTTAGAAGCAAACCCCCTGGGTCAGGGGTTTTCCCAAAACTCATGAAATCCAAAACCTCCTTAAATTTTGAGAGTAAAATTGGAGCATCCAACATGGAAGCATCTCAATTTGGTAGCCAGGAGAAATTTGGATTACCAATAAAGGTAATTTAATATTCAAAGAAGAGAAATTAAAATTCTCAGCAAATAACTCAGAACCCTAAAAAATACTTACCTCAGTGGAATTATTAGTTAATAGCCATGACTTGCTTTTAATTGTTGAAACTGAACCTAATATGTCATTTTTAAGGAGAAGGACATTTAGTTCCAGCTTAGTGAGTGCAATTAATAGGTGGATCAACTGCTGATATGCTGGATCAGCTATACTAGGATGTGATTTCTCCTAGAGCTTGGGGGAGAATTCTACTGCTGATATATTAAGACAGCTCAAGCAAAACCAGCTGCTGGCAAAGCGTTCTCTGAAGATTATTGATGGGCCTCTTGATGGCCAAAACTTAGGCTATAGTGTGAAGAATACTAGAATATACACTTAAAAGTTAACCGCAAGGGAGGCAGGGAGCAGTAAGGGAGCAGTTTAATACTTTAGTCAAACTGTTATGTACTGTATATTTATAATGTTGCTAGTTTGGAACCAAGGAAGAAAAAAACAACACTAAAACAAGTCAGCAAATAAGCAGTATTACAACACAGAGACCCATAACCCATACGAGAACTACATAAAAAGTTTATCAACAGTTCTAAAACTTGGATGCCAAATTCATCGTTTTCTTTGTCATAAATACACACTTGCATACAATAATTTTAAAAGATCTGATTTACGTTCAAAATAGGTTTATTCCAAGAAAGCAATAAAACAAAGACTAAAAAAAAATCATCAAATGGATAAATAGGAGCATTAACAAAAAGTAAAACTGAAAAGATCACTGTTCTAAGAAAACAAAACAAAAAAAAAATAATTATGATATAGAGGAATACCAGACACTACAGCAAGAGATCAAAAAAGAGCATTCAAAACGTCAAAAGAGAAACTAAAATAAAAGTTGCTAGCAAAGCCTTGACAAACAGCATGAAGTACTACTCCAGTAAAAAGACCGTAAAAGAGAGTTTAAGAGACCTTAGGGACACAAATGTAGAAATCATTGAAAATGTCAAAGAAATAGCAAATGAACTGAACACGTACTTCACCCAAATATTAACTTTTTCAGGGCTGATGTCGACTTTTGTCGAATTTCAAGGGTAAAGGACGGTAATTGGTTATAGACTGCGGCAAAACTCGCCCTTACGTTTTAGTTCGACTCTCTTTGCTAGAAGAAAAGTTAAGTAGCTTTGCTAGTTTAACCTCGATTTCCTGTGTGTGCATGAGTAGTGAAGACCTCCATGGACATTTTACATAACGTTGCTGAACTGGACTCTGACTTTTCGGACTTGGAATTTGATGCAAGTGATTTGGAGATGGAGGTGAAAAACAAAAGTGAGGTACCAGCATTGGCTGATCAGTCCCCAGCTGATCGTGGTGCTGAACATGTTCGTGTAGCTGATACTCCTACAGCAGCGTTCGCTTGGGATGACCATCACTTATAATGACAAGAGGAACAAACCATATTGGGTCACAGTGCGACTGCCACCACTACCCACTTGCTGTGCAAAGACAGCCAGGTAGCTGGCCCACCGTGCATTCCTGCTGGCCATCGAGGCTCCCCTCCGCAGCCACTGCTGCCAGAAATGCCAAACTTGTGTCAACAGCAGCACAGTTTTATGTTGATTTATGTGTGAAACCATTGCTTTGTGTGCTTTACAGAAAACTGAGTTTTTTGGAAAAAATATTCAGCCCTCAAAGAGTTAATAAAGTAGGAAACAAGTAGAATGCCTCATATAGAAGTAAAAGTTAACTCTGAGTTCATAGATTTTAAAATAAAATAGTCAGATGTTTTAGAGGGGGCGGCACGGTGGTGCAGTGGGTAGCGCTCCTGCCTTGCAGTTGGGAGATCTGGGGACCTGGGTTCGCTTCCCGGGTCCTCACTGCGTGGAGTTTGCATGTTCTCCCTGTGTCTGCGTGGGTTTCCTCCGGGTGCTCCGGTTTCCTCCCACAGTCCAAAGACATGCAGGTTAGGTGGATTGGCGATTCTAAGTTGGCCCTAGTGTGTGCTTGTTTGTGTGTGTGTCCTGCGGTAGGTTGGCACCCTGCCCGGGATTGGTTCCTGCCTTGTGCCCTGAGTTGGCTGGGATTGGCTCCAGCAGACCCCCGTGACCCTGTGTTCGGATTCAGCAGGTTGGATAATGATTGGGTGGATGTTTTAGAGGTTTCTTTGAAAGGTTAAACAGGGTCACAGATGTTAAATACAGGTCTGTGAGACAATGGCCTTCAACAGGTAACCAGATTTGTTATAGTCTTAACGCTAGGTGCTAGGGCCAGACATCTGGAACTAGAGGATGCAATAGCAATATACAAACTATATGTTCAGGTTTTAAGTCTTGATTTCAGCTGTCCTGGGTCACTTGCATTCAGAGACGAATAACTGCCCAAGAAAATATTGATAATTTAAACTGAATGCAAAACATCTAAAAATAGGTTCTTCATGGCTGAAAACACATTCACTCAAAAGCAGACCAATTACGACCACAAATACTGAGAACAGAAAGAAAGAATAAGGGAATGACTTAGTAATGGTCAATCAAAACAATTAAGTCGTTAAAAAGCAATATGAGAAAGCAATATTAACAGCTTCTGCAGCAGCTCTAACAATAGCATACATTTTCTGCCTTGACTTAAATTCAGTTTTTTTTTTAATATTTTAGTTAAATCATTCAATAGTTTTGTCTTCTATAGCTAAGGGCTCTGCCTCTTATACTATTTTTATTTATCCTTTGAATTTTAAAAAGACCTACTTCTGTGTGTTAAGGGGGAGCTAAACCACTTACAACTTTATATGTGAGAAGGATTATTTGAAAATCAGTTTTAAACAGCTAGCCAGTGAAGTGATTTAAAAAACTGGGATTATTCTGTATGGTTGTTCTTCACAGATATAGTTATGAGTCTTGCTCTCATGTTTTTTTAATTAATTGCCAAGTAGTAAGTAAAGGATTTGAACAGCCTGACCATCGAGCATTACAGCAGTCAATCCTATTTGAAATGAATAAACAAGATTCAGCAGCTTAGGAAACCGCCTTAATTTTACACCATGTCTAAGCTGCAGAAATCAGTTTCAGGAAAGTACATACTGTAAATTCTAACTGCACTTCAAAGGTAACACCAAAATTTACAGTACATAGCAATGCGAAAAACTCCTCTTTGGTTAATTGTTTCAACTCAAAGATAGCATAACTAACCATGTTTTTTAAATGAATGTGGTAGTTTTAATTGCTCAAATTATTTTTTTAACCTTTGAGTCTATTAGTACACTGAAAATGAATGAAAAAGAATTAAGAGTCACAGGCACAGTAAAAATTACTTAAATCCTGTGATGATAAACAGCTGTTGACCCTTGGAACTACTGGAAGTGAAGCATCTCTCGAATGAAATTGGGTAGATGGCTTTTAAACAACAAAAGTCACTACAATACAGGCATTCTCTATGTTTCCATTCATTATTCCCAGACTCATTTTATATTTTATTATTTACTTTTGGAGTTCACTTTTCACACTCTTTAAAGCTTAACAAAATGTCATAAAAATTGTAATAATAGTAAAAAGATAAACTGAGAATAAATATCTAAAATCTTTTGTAAAGCTCTTAGGTTGTAATAACTTACTTGACACCGATAATCTGTAGGATGTACTGTATTTCGTTCTGCATGAGAAATTACTTGCTGCTAATGGGCTACTATTAGAGAGCGAGGGGTTAGGAGCATGCACTGATACAGCACATTGCCGCACCCACCACACAGCTAAACCACCTCAGGATCCCAGATTAGTACATGAGTGCAGCTGTGCAACGGGTGATACCTCAGCACCACACTAGTTCAAATGGCTGAACTGCCCATCCTGCCACCACCCCCTGTGTTTTCCCTGCATATTCAGGATAGAGCAAAAGCAGATTAAGGGCTTTGTTCAAGGGCCCAACATCATGGACTCACTTCTGGCATTTATAGGATTCAAACTGGCAGCCTTCTGATTGCTGGTGCAGATCTCTACCCTCAGTGTCACCACTCCACCTCTACTATTAGGACATTAGAAGAATTTAGAGGAGAACAGGCCATTCAGACCAACAAAGCTCTCCAATCCTATCCACTTATTTCCTCTAAAATAACATCAGGTCAAGTTCTGAAGGACCCTACAGTCCATCTCACTACTTGGTAACTTATTCTGTGTGTCTATGATTCTCTCTGTGAAGAAAAAATTACTAGTGTTTGTGTAAAATTTACCCTTAACAAGTTTCCAACTGTGTGTCCGTGATCTTGATGAACTTTTTAAAGTAAGTTTCTATCTACTATACTGATTCTTTTCATAATTTTGAACACTTCAGTCATGTCACCTCTTAATCTCCTTTTGCTTGAACTGAAAGGGCATAGCTACAGTAGCAAATTTAGGCATAAGCTAAACAAGCTACAGCTTGTTGAAAAGGGAACAGTGGACTGATTTGCGTGCCCTCCTTAGACTGTTTCCATGGCCCTAAATATCACCCTAATCTCATAACTAATATAAGTATTACTCTTGTTAGCTTTTTTGATTTCTAGAATTTTAATACATTCCTGCTTCAAGATACTCATTTTATAGAAGTATTTCAGTTTTTCAGAAAACAATGGATCTCAACCAAACTGACATTTGATTCCCTGAGACAATGGTGGGACATGTCCAAAGTACTAATCAGATATTTTTATCATTAGTGTTTAAAGATAACATGTAACCAAGGCCTGTATTTTTAAAATGGGGACATTTGAGGAGAAGATCCTTGAGATAATTTTGGTTTCTTCTTATGTTGATTACTTTCAACTTTCTGTGTGTTTTAACAAATCTGTAACTTTATACAGTATGTACCAATTCTGAATTTAGTAATTAGCATAATCTATACTTGCATTTTACCTGAAAATCTCTTCACAGCACTCAGTGAAGAGCAAGTTGTATTATATTCACAAGACACTTCTATATGACTGCTCCAATGACTAACTTCATAATTTTTAAAATAAAAAAAAAATATATTGCAAAATCTATTGGAATTTCGAGCTCACAGTGTGTTAGTGTGCTCTAGTTTGCAGTAGTTTAAACTGGATGCTCCAACAAAGTTTTACTTTACCTTGGAAAAAACACCATGGCAAACATATTCATGTTCTATACAAAAATACTGGGAGGGACCCTAGGGAATTTTAATACACCCAGGACTTTGCTGTTTCTTACTATGAACCCTTGTTTACAAATGAACAGGTTAAGTTTTCAGGTTTCCCCATGATGATTAAGAGTTTACCTTAGGTTTTTTGATAATTAATATGTTTTAGACAATGCTATTACTTTTCAATTCCTTAGAGCCGCAATTCAAGGACTAACGCCTGGAAAACTCTATGAATTGATAGATTGCCAGAAGAAGTTTACATACAGTGAATATACATTAGAAAGTTTGACATTTTCTGAATTACTTTTGAACTGTTGGAAAGCAGTCATTACATTGATTCCCAAATATATGAATCGCTGCTATCTGAAGAACTGGCAACCAGTTAGTTTGCTGTGCATGGATTATAAAATTCTCTCAAAAATATTGAAAAAGCAACTGAGAAATGTTATGTGTGGAACCATCAACCCTTATCATTCTTGTCCCAAACAGACAGACTCCTCACAAAATATTTGTACTACAAGTCATTTTAACATCCATATCACTCAGTTTTAATTTTGGGATGTTACCTTTGAACGAATCAAAGGCATTTGATCTGGTGGACCAGAAACATTTGTTTGCTGTTATAAAATCTTTTGTCTTGGTAAAATGTTACACTGCAATGTATTTGGGGCATTTAACACCAAAGGTGTACTAAGTAGACCATTTGCAATTAAGAGGGGAATTAGAAAGAGGGGTATTCTGTATCTGGAATGTTATATGCAATTTCAACTGAGCTTTTCCTTCACTAACCTGAGAAAAAAATGACAAAGTTTAGTAATATCTTCATTTAGAGGCCAAAGTCTTATGTTTCTAGATTATGCACATAAGGTAATTGTATTTATTAATTCATAAAAGATGCTGGAATTATATGTAAACTGCCAGTTTTAGCCTTTACAGGGTTTTTTTTTCATTTCCTTAATTTGGAAATCCACCTTTTTTCATTTGATTGAAAGTTTTGGTTTTGGTGTAAAGTTCGTAGAAATAGATATTATAAAACAGGTCCTTTTTCATTTACCAAAATTTTATAAAGAACAATGCTTTGAAGGGTTCTATCTAAATCCTCTTCGTTGACGAATTAACCAGTACTTTTAAAATTCAAAATTTAAGCATCATTTGCTGTGCAGAGTTTTGTAACACTCTTGATTAAACATGGAATTATAGTGTGTGATAGGCTAAATTCAGGGGTTGTGGGAAAAAAGAAAAGATAGGTACAGCCGGGGCTGGCTCTACACTGGGGCAAGAGGGGGCAATGCCCCCTTAAACAAATGTCCTGCCCCCTTAAATCAAACTTTTAGAAGTTGAGAAAGAAAATTATAGATTACCCACAAACTGAATGTAGACAATATTTACAACAGTAGCTGAAAAATCCACTGGAAAAGGCACAAATGAGATGATAGGTTTCACATCTTGTTCGCTCTTTCCCTCCTTGCTCTGTTTGTCTGCAGGCTCACACAGCACTTGGCAGAGATCCCCCACTCACCCTCCCCCCAGCTAAATATCCAATCACTGTTAGTATGCAAATGACACGGTTTTAGGTTTCTCAGTAGGCAGGGCAGAGCAAAATGAGCTGAGCAACAGCGGGAGGCTTTGAGGAAGCAGCAAATCTCTGTAGTTAAACTCATAGCGACTCGTCAGATAATTAACAACAACGAAAAAATACATCTATATTTGTACAGTCAATGGGGGACTAGTCCATTGTTCTTCTCACAGTTTCAGTCTGGTAGAGAGGCGTTTCTTTCTTGATCCCACAAGCACAACTGTGAGCCTGTCTGCTGCATAGATCCGACTGGAGGACCTGTGTCTGTCAGACCCCGACACAAAGCCCCGTCCCAGATTTCAACTCTGCACTCAACAGTTTTCTCGTTTCATGTACTGATGCAATTACAGCGATTTTAGTAAAGCTTATTCACTTTCCTCCCCAGCTTCCAGCAGCTCACAAAGGGAAAATTAATGCTGTGGAATGCATCCTTTTTTCCAAGCTTTTAAAAAGTGATGCTGCAGCTGGTACATCAGAGACAGCAGCTAGCATGTCTACTCCTGTGGCATCAACAGGCACTGCTTCTCCTGTACCTCTGCCAACAATTGCTGCCCCAAAGCAACCCACTCAGCTACTCCGTGACTTAAATGGCAATATACCATCCCAGCCAATACTAGGTAGTTACCCCAAACGTGTATTTGGTGGTACAACATTAAGATTATTCAATCCTGCCTGGTAACGCACACGACCATGGCTGGAGTACTCTGTTCTGCGGGACGCATACTTCTGTTTCCCCTGTCGGAAATATGGCAGCACTGTTAATGAGAGGGATGTAGTTTTTACCTTAACTGGTTTTCACAACTGGAAAGCAGCACTTGATCGAGACAAGGGGCTACAGAGGCACGTGTCCAGCCACAACCATGTGCATGCTTCAACCATCTGGACTGAGCATAAAAGCAGAGAGGCCACAGTGGGGACTGTGGATTCAATGTTGGTTGGTAAAACACAACTTGAAAAAAACCATTACAATGTCAAGAGTATTGGTAGTGCTATAAGGTTTCTCTGTGTAAATGAGTTGGGGCTCCACGGGACTGCAGAAACCTTGAGACATGATGCAGCAGGTAATGATGATGACATTGCTTCAGGTATTTTTCTAAAACTGATGGAATATACCTTAGAGAAGGATGAGAAGCTAGCAAGTATTGCTAAGGGTATCCCAAAAAATGCAAAATACATATCTAAGGATATCCAAAATGAAATTATCCAAACACTGGCTGACATGGTGCTGGGAGAGGTCAGGAAAAAATATGAAAGTGCTGATTTTGCTGGGTTTTGCCTCAAAAGTGATGGGACCAGGGATAGGTGCAATGTGGAAAATTTGTCTGTGATAATGCAGTTTGTCAGAAATTCCATGCCAAAGGAGCATCTTATTGGGTTGCTTGACTTGCAACAACTTGATGCAGAGTACATCACCTCTGAGATACTGTTACACCTTTCTGATGCTGGCTACAGTGCTGACAGTATACTTAGCCAGTGTTATGATGGGGCTCCTGTGATGAGTGGGGTTAGAGGTGGTGTACAAGCTCTGCTCCAAAAGAGGCTTGGCAGATATGTCCCATACATCCACTGCTACAACCACCAACTGCACTTAGTGGTTGTGCATGCCATGCAGAGTGAGCCATGTGCAAAAAGATTTTTTAGCCTATCTAGTTCACACTACTTTTTTCACCACCACTATGTGCTCAATAAACATGATGCACCTTGTCTAAAAAGGCTGCTTGAGATCAGATGGACAAGCCACTATGAGGTGACAAAGTGCACTGTGGACAATCAAGAACAAATCCATAGTATCCTATCTGAGATGACAGAGGATGACGATGCTGCAGTTGACCTGTGCACCGAGGCATCAGGCCTGCCTATGCCAAATTAAGAGGCATCACTTCTTTGAGATTGGAAAGTTCCTAGTGCGGGTGCTTGGTGTCTTGAAGCCAGCAAATGCTATTCTACAGTCTCAGTCAGTCGATCTGTGCAGTGCTTCTGAGGTTGCAGCACTGGACTCCTTAAAAAACATCCGTGAGGATGACTGTTGGGGAGTGTCATCTCCTGCTGAGGATGAGTCACATCCAACAAAGAGAAGGAGAACAATGAGCAAACACCTGGGTCAAAGTGTTGTGCGCTCAACTTTGGGCCATACAGACTCTGGTGACCCTACCAGAAGAATATATATATATATATATATATATATATATATATATATATAGAATATATATCTGGTGACCCTACCATTTCCCCCCATCAGTCTCTGAAAAGATCCCTGCTCAACATCCTTGACAAGGCCATTTCAGAAATGGAAACTAGATTTTCACACAAGAATATTGACCTGATGAGAGCCATATCTAGTCTTGCACCCAAATCTAGCGCATTTCTAGATCCCACCCTGTTGCACCCTCTGGCTGTGATGGCTGGCACTGTAGCAGATGTTGTAAGTCTGGAAAGTGAAGTTCTTGTGGCAAAACAGATGCTGCTCAAAAAATGTTGAAAGGAAACAGACCTGTCCACTGTGTGTAAACTCCTGCAGGAGTACAAGGAAGCCTTTCCTGAGTTGCATAAATTGTATGTAACAGCCCTGGTAATTGGTGTGTCTTCAGCATCGTGTGAGAGTTCCTTCTCCACTTTGTCATGGGTCCTAACCCCCTATCGTTGCACCATGTTACATAAAAGAAAGAGGAATTTGGTGATCTTGGTCCATAACAAATAACTTGGATATGGATGAATTTGTAAGAGTTTTTGCAAAGGGAAACAGGAAACTGTTGTTGTAGAGTGGATTGAGGAGAAAGGAGAAGTGGAACTGTTCAGTTGCAAGCAGAGTGTTCAGTTGCTTGCAAAACAAACAAGCTTAAAACAAGACAAAAAGACAAAAAAAGAAGAAAAAAGTTAAAATGTTCTGTTCTAAATCTGTTGTGTTCTACAAATTTGTTTGAGAATTGCAGGAAAAGACATGGTGAATTGTTTTGTTTTTTTTAATTACTATGCCAACCCTTTTTAGTTTTGTAAATATTGGCTATATTGAGGAGGTCTTTTTTTATTCTTACTTTATTTTGAAAATATATTTGAGAATTAGGCCATCCAATTAAGATAAATTTTATGTTGTTGGTTGTAAAGATCTGGATGGATATTTTATTTTATTCTTTATTTTATTTTATTTTTTTTTTTTTATTCTATTTTTCAGTTTTATTTTTCAAGACTTGGTGAATTGATTTTTTTTTTTTTTATAACTTGGCTTACCCTTTTTAGTTTTGTTAATATTGGCAATAGTGAGAAGTGTTATTGTTGGGTTCAAATATATTTGATATAGGCCATCCAGGTAAATGTCATGTTTTTAGTTGTTATAATCTGATGAGGAATATTTTATTTTTTGTTGTTTTATTTTTCAGTTTTCCTCCTGAGTGATTGCCACCTTATCGCGGTCAGGGGGTTTGCGTGCCTCACTGACCCTAAGAACTACACCAGCAGAAGCTTAGCCTTCAGATGGGACACCCAAGTTGGACAGGTCTTAGGATAGAGGCCTGACAAAGTGCAATCCAATTACATGACAAAAACAGTTATCCAGAGCACCCCCAACCCCACCCCTTTCCCGCCTCCGTCGCCACCACATGCCCCCTTCACATTTCTGTCTGCCCCCTCATATATGCCTTTCTAGAACCGGCCCAGGGTACAGCCACTCAGCCTATCACAGACATAAAAATAATTCGTAGGAGAGATAATTTTTCATTTACTTGTTTTAGTGCTCCTTCCCAGGTAATGGCATAATGTTTCATCGTCATTTGAGCACAAGGTTGCTGAAAGGCTGCCTGGAGGCCTACAAGTACCCCGAGAGCAAGCCATGGGTCTCAAACTAGCCAGCCCCGAGGCATACGCCTGAAGCCGTCTTTCAGGCATGCTTACGGCTTCCCACAATCAAGTGCTGAGGCGTACTCCCATAATCGTGGCAGGTGAGAAGAAGAAAATGTTAGGTATAAGTTTAGGGAAAAGGGTTAGAAAAATAGAGAGTTTAGTATCACAGTGGCCAGCAGAAAAGCTCACACATGTGGTAGAAAATGGAAATGAAAGTGGCTGAAAGTTCACAGCATGCATTTGCCAGAGTCTGAATGAGTAATAATAATAATAATTTTTTTGCATTTATATAGCGCTTTTCTCACTACTCAAAGCGCTTAGCAATTGCAGGTTAAGGGCCTTGCTTAAGGGCCCAACAGAGCAGAGTCCCTTTTGGCATTTACGGGATTCGAACCGGCAACCTTCCGATTGCCAGTGCAGATCCCTAGCCTCAGAGCCACCACTCCGCCTACGAGTAGCCATCTTGTCACTAAGGCGGACGGGTATGCACACCTGAGTGAGGGGAAGTTTATAAAAGGTGAACTGCTTCTAAGCAGAAATTGGTGTTTGGTATACGTCACGGAGTAACATTTTTTTGGGGGACTATGGGCAATATAAATGGGGATTTGATAGACATAAGAGCTTGAGGTATATAATCATGGTTCGAATCACCAGGGATCAACAATTGACTAGGTCATCTGGCTGAAGTATATATCTGCGCTACTGATTTAGTTAGTCTAGTAGTAAAGATACAGTAAGTATTGATCATTGTACATAGTAGTTGTTAAGATTAGATTCAATTCCTGTAATAGCTTGGGGTAGAAATAATCTGTGTTTGGAAGGCACTCATTTTTTTTCTATATCATCCTTGTGCATAATATTTTTCACTTTTTGATTTTGACTGCTTTTTGGTCTGTCCTTTGTGAACTGTCTTTTTTATTTTTGCTGGAAGAAGTGTTTTTGTTGTTTTTCTTCACTTTTGAATTTGAGCCACTGTAAATATTGTATATAACACCAGTACTTTTTTTTTGTTGTGTTTCCAAAAATATTTATTAAGTCCAATGCAAGA
Source organism: Erpetoichthys calabaricus (assembly GCF_900747795.2). NCBI lineage: Eukaryota > Metazoa > Chordata > Cladistia > Polypteriformes > Polypteridae > Erpetoichthys > Erpetoichthys calabaricus. Next base: position 155,181,392 of record NC_041401.2, on the reverse strand, counting down.
CATTTCCTTTGTAAATAAGATTGTCTTGTCTGGAATAAAACAATCTTTTTTTAATAGTCTTTTTTTGTTTTTTTTTTCAGTTTTTGGCTCGCTTATCCCAACCCCTTGTCATTCAGTTACGTCTGCTGGCACCCAAAGTCCGGAATTGTGCAACAGTGTCTTTGCACAGGGTGTCAAATATTGTGACAAACTGCCATTTAAAGACACTGTTGCAATAGCTTCATGTTATGTTACAGTAACGGTTTGTTTTCTGACTTATGTTTATTTTCTGTATTATTGTTAATTTTTTTATTATTTTTCATCTTTGTTTTGTAAATATGTAATTTTGTAAATTTTTTTGTGTGAAAATCCAAAATGTCGGAGCAGTTTAACATTGGTTATCTAGGACTACCTTTTAGCACTTATATTGAGAATAAGGAGTTGGTCCGGGAGAGTGTTATTGGAGTTTGTGTAGTAAAGCTCTATCCTAAGTATTACTGTTGTTCTGGTTTCTGCATATTTTTGCTATTGGTTATTGGATTTAGTTTCTTTTCATTTATATCAATAAGTTGTTTATGAAGATATTTTGTTTTGCATTGTCCTACAAGTCAGAGGTATATAGTTTCCCTTTCCCTTGAAGGACATTTTTGTGTTTTTGGGACATATAAAAGTGTCTTTGAACTTTTAAATCCAGTGCCAGGGCAAGGTTGAAATCCTGCCTCTTGAGTTTGGCCGAATGGGGTGAGGCCTGTTTCTGAGGCTGACCAGTGATGTCCTGATCAGGTTTTCATTTATTTTGAGACCTGTTCCTCTTGTTTCAAAATTGTGCGTTTCTGCTTCATAACACCTAAGGTGATCCTAACATATCAATACAATGTGATACAATTCATGTTTGTATATCAATCTTCACAGACAGAGCAATGCAAACCATTTCTCGGGTTAAATACAAGTATAGATCATGCTAATTACTAAATACAGAATAAGTACATATACAGATTTGTAAAACAAAGTAGAAACTGAATAACATAAAATTAATTAACTGATAAACTATGGTTAGTTAACAATAGACAAGATTAAAACTGTAAAGGAGAATATTAAGTCAGACATTAAGTCACAATCCTGGAGACCTTGGCCAACTGGCTGACCGGCCCATTATGGGCATACTATAGTAGAGTCTGTGCTAGGGCATAGAAGCTGATGAGAGAATTTCCATTCCTTTCCATTTCATAATCCCAATGCTCCTTTATCTTAAATTACTTTTTAATTCACAGGAGAGCAGCTTGGTAGTACAGTAGCGGCACCAAGTGCCACATGGGATGGAGTGGTGGCTCTAAGGCTAAAGATCTACGCCTATAGCCAGAAGGTTGCAGGTTTGAATCCTCGTTACTGCCAAGAGAGATCCTACTCTGCTGGTCCCTTGAGCAAGGCTCTTAACCTGCAATTGTTCCAGGGTTTGCAATGGATATGTTTAAACTAACAAATTCCTAATACAAGAAATTGTATAAGGCGAAAAAAAAAAATCAAGAAACCATAAGAGAAACAGAATAGAGAAGGGATAGTAAGGGTTTATAAAGATTGTTTTAGTTATATTTTAGTACTAATGACTAATAAACAGAAATGCGGTAAACACAGTTAATCAGCAGCTCTAGTCACAGTATGCTAAATTAAAGTAGTAAGCGTTCAGCCTGGATTTAAAAGCTCAGACTGAAGGGGCATCACTTATCCTAGCATACAGATCATTCCACAGCTTCGGGGCTTTGTAATTAAAAGCTCAAACTCCTGCTATTATTTTATGATTCCTTGAAATCATAAAAAGGCCAGCATCTTGAGATCTCAATGTGGGCTCTGGTTTGTAAGTGAGGGTAATTGGTAACTAAGCAGGGCCTTGGCCATTTAAAGCTTTATAAATTAAAAGGGGGATTTTGAAATCATCCCCAAGCTTAACTGGGAGCCACTGCAAGGACTTGAAAACTTGGGTCATGTGTTCCTGCTTTCTGGTACAGTGGAACCTCTGTTCACGACCATAATTCGTTCCCAAACTCTGGTCGTAAACCGATTTGGTCGTGAACAGAAGCAATTTCCCCCATAGGATTGTATGTAAATACAATTAATCCGTTCCAGACCATACGAACTGTATGTAAATATATATGTTTTACGTTTTTAAGCACAAATATAGCTAATTAAACCATAGAATGCACAGTGTAATAGTAAACTAAATGTAAAAACATTGAATAACACTGAGAAAACCTTGAACAACAGATAAAACTAACACTGCAATAGTTCATGCCTGGGGACCTGGGTTCGCTTCCCGGGTCCTCCCTGCGTGGAGTTTGCATGTTCTCCCCGTGTCTGCGTGGGTTTCCTCCGGGCGCTCCGGTTTCCTCCCACAGTCCAAAGACATGCTGGTTAGGTGGATTGGCGATTCTAAATTGGCCCTAGTGTGTGCTTGGTGTGTGGGTGTGTTTGTGTGTCCTGCGGTGGATTGGCACCCTGCCCGGGATTGGTTCCTGCCTTGTGCCCTGTGTTGGCTGGGATTGGCTCCAGCAGACCCCCGTGACCCTGTGTTCAGATTCAACGGGTCAGACAATGGATGGATGGATAGTTCACGCTATAACGCTACCAACCGCTGGCTAAAAACACTTTTTTTTTAATGAGGTTTCAGCACAGAGATAAAAAAGGAACATTTGAAAAAATCCGTAATTTAATAAACCACCAAGAAAAGTAACATTGCAACAATGCATGCTATGAACCGATCGCTGTAAACAGAAGTGAAAACAAAATCAAGCCCAGTGCATTCTTTAACTGCCTTCCTACCTTATACATCCAGCTCTCTCTCTCGCGCTGCCTGTGTATGTGTGTCTGTCTCTCTCTCGCGCTGCCTGTGTGTGTGTGCGTGTGTATGTGTGTGTGTGTGCGTCGCGCTCTCTCTCTCTCTCTCTCTCTTGCTCGCTGCACAGGAAATGCACAGGGAGAGACTGAACATGTACAAACCGAAAGGGAAACTGGCTTGTTCGTATACCGAGTGTGTGGTTGTGAACCGAGGCAAAAGTTTGGCGAACTTTTGGGTCGTAAACTGATTTGTACATGTACCGAGACATTCGTGAACCGAGGTTCCACTGTACGTGTAATATTTTTTGTAGCAGCATTTTGAATTAACTGAAAGCTGCATAAAGAATGATTTGAACAGCTAGTGAATAATGCATTGCAGTAGTCAATCCCTCTAGAAATCAATGCATGAATACATTTTTCAGTATCCTGCATATTTAGAAAATTGTCTTGATTTTCCAACATTTTGAAGATAGAAAACTTGTTTTGTATAGTTGTGTAATTAGTGATTTAAATTACCTTATAGTATCAAAGGCAAGGCCTAAATTACTTGCTACTTTAGTAAAACTAATGGTGATTCTAACTGTATTTAAAAAGTGACAGAATGATGTTGCAGTCAGTCATAATTTTTCCTCCTGCCCCCAATAAATACCACTTCTTTTTTTTTTCTGTATTTGGAGACACATAGTTCTTATCCATCCATTCCTTTAACTCACTGACACAACTAATTAAAGATAGCATGGGAGAAATGCCATTTAATCTAAAAAAGAAGGTATAAATTTGTGTCATCTACATATGAGTGAAAATTAATGTTATGTTTTCTAATGATAGCTCCCAATTGAAGCATGTAAAGTGTAAACAGTAAAGATCCCAGTACTGAACCCTGGTAGGACACCTTATTTAACTTCTAAGTATAATGATACAGTACATTTAGCAATTTTCTGTAAGTAATGGAATTAATTTGATAAATAAGAACTAAACCAGGCAAGCACAGTGCCTGTTAGCCCAATGTAATTTTGGAGTCAAACACTGCACTTAAATCTAACAAAAATAATTGCTGTGGAATGTCCTTAATTAGAGAAAATTAGAATGTCATTTGCAACACAGGTTAGTGCCGTGTCTGTAGTATGAATGGTGTGGAAGCCAGAGTAGAATTTCTAAAATAAAAAAGAAAGGGGAAATTTGAAATTGATCTGTAATTATTAGCATATGTGGGTATATCTCTGGCTTTTTAAGTAAAGGTCTGAAAATCGACACTATTAGTGCATCAGGAGGTGCATCATTTGCTATTGAACTACTGATAATTCTAAGAACTGGTGCTACTAGACCATCTATTGAGCTTTTTAATATCTTTTGGGACTAGGTCCAAGGAAAAAGTGGTAGGTTTTATTATAGAAATTAAAGTAATGACTTCCTGTTCTATTACCAAATTGAAATTACTAAAATGGTGCCCATAAGACAGGGTTCGCTAACAGTTGGCCAGGAGATACTGAGATCTGGGATCCCATGTTGTCAATTGTGTCATTAAAGTAGTTAATAAAGTCTGCACTGCTAATGTCCGTAGGTATTTTGCCTTGTATTTCAGAATTATCATTTTTTTAGATTATCCACTGTTCTAAGAGTACATGAGAATTATTACCGTTGTTATCTATTAATCTAGAATACTATTTTGAGTAGGCTATAAAAAGTGTTTTTATACTTTTTAACACTCTCTGTCAATGCAATATGGAAGACCCAAGAGCTTTGTTGCTCTCCATGTACAGTCCAGTTTTTCACATTATAATTTAATGGCTTGAGTACACTCTTTAAATCAAAGTGAGCGTCCATGCACTTTAATCACTTTTGTTTTTATGGGAGCAGCAGTATTCATTGCCTCTTTCAAAGTCACATTATAAATTGATATTAGCTGAGCCAAATTGATTTCCTCAGTTTTACTTAGGTTTCTCAACATACTGTATGTACAATTTTTGTTGCAGAATGTAGGAGGAGAATTCGTATCTTGGATGAGACAGGAGAGAAGCCATTACCCAGACAGGAGACCAGTATGATAATGCAGATGGATTGGCTGGTGGAACAAATAACTTTGTACCTGGCCAGTGTAAGTTAATGGAGGAACCAGCAGAAGGCAAGAGCCAGGAGCAGTTCCATCACCCATATGCCAGGTGGCAGTGGTCCTCATATGGGAACCTATTCGGGACACCTGCAGGGGTGCTTGGGAGATGGAGTCCAGAAGTGCAGCCCTGTCGGGGTCCCTGGGGATTGACAAAGGGTGCTGTTGGAGGGGGGAGGGGGAACCTCACTACTTTTCTTATGTCCTTTAAACGCTCCACGGAAGACATGGTGTAGCACCGGAAGCTTTCCTGAGCCCGGTGTAAAAAGGGGCCCACTGCCTTATGAAGTTGAGTCAAATTTGGGAGGAAGTGGGCAATATACAACTGGAGGGTGGACGGTTGTAGATTAATTGGTTTATGATATTTATAATTGAATTTGTGGCTTGTTACTGAAAGGAATAAAAATCCTTTATTTTATCCTATCAACATGTGGTGCTTTATTGTGTCCGTGGTTTTGGGCTCCCTGGCTCCCCTTGTGGATACAATTGATGTAGTCGGCAGGATTTCCTGGCCATCTGCTCGGCATGAACCTATAAAAATAAATCGATTATGACCAAAAACCCAGACCAGTAATTCCACAACACCGACACACTGCCTTGCAAAAGTGATGGGCTGAAAATCCACTAAGAAAGTCAGCAGCCGTTAAGCCAATCAATGTATAACTGATCCCCAGTCACCTTATGGGAGCGTACAAAATATGAAGGATAGATCATACCACTCCCAAGTTGGGATCATTATGGGCAGGAGGAGTACATTACGGGTGGGACACTGAAAGGCCTCTTCAATCAAGACTCTACAGAGGTATGTACCTTCAAATGGCCGATTTTCCCTGAAAAGACTCACTCTGTGAAAACGGAGAACCTGTAGCAGGCTGTCCTCTATCTTTTTCAGCTCCACAGCATGAAGACTGTGAGACACCGAGTCCGGAATAACACTAACATTGCTAGTGAAAGCAAGGGTTAAGGGACATTTCTTTTTCTTTAATTCATGTCTTAGCCCCGTCGATAAAATCTTTGAGATGGAGTGGATACTCCCAGTAAGGGGTTTTCTGGACTCAATTTCCCAGGATGCCAAGTGAAACCTGACAGAACATGCGCCAAGCCAGATTGTGGGCAATGACTCAATCCTGAGTCCAGACAAGCCCAGACAAAGGTCATCTCAATCTCCAGCACTTTGAGGAGCTCCTTCAGCTGGCAAGGACAATTCAGTCTATTTTGACTTAGAAACCATGTTGAGGGAGATTAGGGAGACTGCCAGGGCTTCGCTTAAGGCTGTGGATAGATATCTCTGGAGTGTAGGAATTGGACTGCCAGCATATGTCAATTTGGCCATAGAGATAAGTCAGTCCTGTATGGTAGAGAATAAGGAAATAAAGTGTAAAATGGATCCAGATGAAATTGAAGGGAATTCCAACAGTAGGGCTGGTTATAAATGAAAAATGTCCTCAGTTGGAACCGCTTGTCTTGGAGGTATTACTCAGATTGAAGGAGTCAGACTGGGTAGAGAAATGGGGATGCAGTGCACAATGGACCTTGATAAAACTGAGAGGATCCACCTAGCACTTTTTCCAATAATTAAGTGTAAAACTTTAGAGAAGTTTACCAGGGCGGAGCCACAAATTATAGTGGTCATTACCCTGACTAATGAGATCAATCTGGAAGAGAGACAGGGATACCTTGTGAAGGCACCCTGGACGATGTGACTGACAAAACTAGAGAAAGGGAAGAGGAAACAAAATCCCAGTGTCGTGAAGGGACCTTCTTCAATCAGTTGATAGTCTCAAACCATCCACCTGGAACAGAAGAAACGTTTATATCTGTAAAAATAAAATTGTTCCTTTCATTAAAAGAACTGTGCAATTATTTTATAATATGTGCCTTTTTATCGGGAAGAAGAAAACCTGAATGAATGGTGGTCATAGATGTTTAGGGTCCTTTAAGTGGGTTTTCTGCCTCTTTAAAATATGCTCGTAGAGTATTTGAGAGGATCCATGTAAATTTGGAATGACAGTTGGATATTTGGAAAGTGGTTTGTGGAAGCTGTGTCTTGTTTTCAGATACCTGTATGTAAGGTGTAATTGTCCTGCAGTGAGGAGCTGCAGTATTGTCAGAAGTCCATACAAAGATACTAGAGCCCTACCTTCTGCATTATATATCCATCCATCCATCCTCTTCCGCTTATCCGAGGTTGGGTCGCGGGGGCAGCAGCTTGAGCAGAGATGCCCAGACTTCCCTCTCCCCGGCCACTTCTTCTACCTCTTCCGGGGGAATCCCAAGGCGTTCCCAGGCCAGCCGAGAGACATAGTCCCTCCAGTGTGTCCTGGGTCTTCCCCTGGGCCTCCTCCCGGTTAGACGTGCCCAGAACACCTCACCAGGGAGGCGTCCAGGAGGCATCCTGATCAGATGCCCGAGCCACTTCATCTGACTCCTCTCGATGTGGAGGAGCAGCGGCACTACTCTGAGCCCCTCCCGGATGACTGAGCTTCTCACTCTATCTTTAAGGGATAGCCCAGACACCCTGCAGAGGAAACTCATTTCAGCTGCTTGTATTCGCAATCTCGTTCTTTCGGTCACTACCCATAGCTCATGACCATAGGTGAGGGTAGGAACATAGATCGACTGGTAAATTGAGAGCTTCGCCTTGCGGCTCAGCTCCTTTTTCACCACGACAGACCAATGCAGAGCCCATATTACTGCAGATGCTGCACCGATCCGCCTGTCGATCTCACGCTCCATTCTTCCCTCACTCGTGAACAAGAATCCGAGATACTTGAACTCCTCCACTTGGGCGGCAGGATCTCGCTACCAACCCTGAGAGGACACTCCACCCTTTTCTGGCTGAGGACCATGGTCTCGGATTTGGAGGTGCTTATTCCCATCCCAGCCGCTTCACACTCGGCTGCGAACCGATCTAGAGAGAGCTGCAGATCACGGCCTGATGAAGCAAACAGGACAACATCATCTGCAAAAAGCAGTGACCCAATCCTGAGTCCACGAAACCGGACCCCCTCAATGCCCTGGCTGCACCTAGAAATTCTGTCCATAAAAGTTATGAACAGAATCGGTGACAAAGGGCAGCCCTGGCAGAGTCCAACTCTCACTGGAAACGGGTTAGACTAACAGCCAGCAATGCGGACCAAGCTCTGGCACCGATCGTACAGGGACCGAATAGCCCTTATCAGGGGGTCTGGTACCCCATACTCTCGGAGTACCCCCCACAGGATTCCCTGAGGGACACGGTCGAATGCCTTTTCCAAGTCCACAAAACACATGTAGACTGGTTGGGCAAACTCCCATGCACCCTCCAGGACCCTACTAAGGGTGTAGAGCTGGTCCACTGTTCTGCGACCAGGACGAAAACCACACTGTTCCTCCTGAATCGGAGGCTCTACTATCCGACGGACCTCCTCTCCAGGACCCCCGAATAGACTTTTCCAGGGAGGCTGAGGAGTGTGATCCCTCTGTAGTTGGAACACACCCTCCGGTCCCCCTTCTTAAAGAGGGGGACCACCACCCCGGTCTGCCAATCCAGAGGCACTGTCCCTGATGTCCATGCGATGTTGCAGAGGCGTGTCAACCAAGACAGTCCTACAACATCCAGAGCCTTGAGGAACTCCGGGCGTATCTCATCCACCCCTGGGGCCCTGCCACCAAGGAGTTTTTTGACCACCTCGGTGACCTCAGTCCCAGAGATGGGGGAGCCCACCTCTGAGTCCCCAGGCTCTGCTTCCTCATTGGAAGGCATGTTAGTGGGATTGAGGAGGTCTTCAAAGTACTCCCCCCCACCGACCCACAACGTCATGAGTCGAGGTCAGCAGCGCACCATACCCACCATATATAGTGTTGACACTGCACTGCTTCCCCTTCCTGAGACGCCGGATGGTGGACCAGAATCTCCTCGAAGCCGTCCAAAAATTGTTCTCCATAGCCTCCCCAAACTTCTCCCACACCCGAGTTTTTGCCTCAGCAACCACCAAAGCCGCATTCCGCTTGGCCTGTCGGTACCTATCAGCTGCCTCCAGAGTCCCACAAAACAAAAGGGTCCTGTAGGACTCCTTCTTCAGCTTGACAGCATCCCTCACCACCGGTGTCCACCAACGGGTTCGGGGATTGCCGCCACGACAGGCACCGACCACCTTACGGCCACAGCTCTGGTCAGCTGCCTCAACAATAGAGGCACGGAACATGGCCCATTCGGACTCAATGTCCCCCACCTCCCTCGGGATGTGGTCGAAGTTCTACCGGAGGTGGGAGTTGAGGCTACTTCTGACAGGGGGTTCTGCCAGACGTTCCCAGCAGACTCTCACAACACGTTTGGGCCTACCAGGCCTGACTGGCATCCTCCCCCACCATCGAAGCCAACTCACCACCAGGTGGTGATCAGTTGACAGCTCCGCCCCTCTCTTCACCCGAGTGTCCAAGACATGTGGCCGCAAGTCCGACGACACAACCACAAAGTCGATCATCGAACTGAGGCCTAGGGTGTCCTGGTGTCAAGTGCACATATGAACACCCCTATGCTTGAACATGGTGTTCGTTATGGACAATCCGTGACGAGCACAGAAGTCCAATAGCAAAACACCGCTCGGGTTCAGATCGGGGGGGCCATTCCTCCCAATCACACTCTTCCAGGTCTCACTGTCATCTCCCACGTGAGCATTGAAGTCTCCCAGCAGAACGAGGGAGTCCCCAGAAGATATGCCCTCTAGCACCCCCTCCAGGGACTCCAAAAAGGGTGGGTATTCCAAACTGCTGTTCGGCGCATACGTGCAAACAACAGTTAGGACCCATCCTCCCATCTGAAGGCGGAGGGAGGCTACCCTCTTGTCCACCGGGGTAAACCCCAATGAACAGGCTCCAAGTGAGGGGGCAATAAGTGTACCCACACCCGCTCGGCGCCTCTCACCGGGAGCAACTCCAGAGTGGTAGAGAGTCCAGCCCCTCTCAAGGAGATTGGTTCCAGAGTCCAAGCTGTGCGTTGAGGTGAGTCCGACTATATCTAGCCGGAACCTCTCGACCTCGCACACTAGCTCAGGCTCCTTCCCCTTCAGAGAGGTGACATTCCACATCCCAAGAGCCAGCTTCTGTAGCCGAGGATCGGACGGCCAAGGTCCCCGCCTTCGGCCACCACCCAACTCATACTGCACCCGACCTCCTTGGCCCTGCCCATAGGTGGTGAGCCCATGGGAAGGGGGACCCACGTTGCCTCTTCAGGCTGTGCCCGGCCGAGCCCCATGGGTGCAGGCCCGGCCACCAGGCACTCGCCATCGAGCCCCACCTCCAGGCCTGGCTCTAGAGGGGGGCCCCGGTGACCCGCGTCCGGGCAAGGGAAAACACTGTCAAAAGTTTTCATTCATCATAGAAGGTTTGTTTAACTGCTCTTTGTCCCATCCCTCACCTAGGACCAGTTTGCCTTGGGTGGCCCTACCAGGGGCATAAAGCCCCGAACAACAGAGCTCCTAGGATCATTGGGACACGCAAACCCCTCCAACACAATAAGGTGGCGGTTAAAGGAGGGGTGCATTATAGATATATAATGTGTTTCCTGTTTTGCTTTGAGCGCACAGCAACATTGATACTCTGGGACAGAGGCACATGGCTGGCTTTCAAGGCCCAATTTTTAGCTGGTAAGACCCTACAGGTCGTGCGAAATCTCTTTCCCGAAAGACTCAATGATTATGACTTCTTGAAGCAACAGATCTTCCTCCGCATGGCTGTGAACCTGGCGGTCAAGGGGTGCCAGTTTCGTCTGTGGCATATTGTTCTGGACTGCCCCATACGAAGACAGATCCAGGGATTAGTGGAACTGATTCAAAGCTGGATCCGCAGAGACACTTTATGCGCATTGTGGAGAAGTTCGCTATTGGTGCAGTCCTGTCAGGGATCGGGAAAGCCTTTGTGATGAAAGGCTATGGAACGATGTCCACTCGCTGCTGGATCTGACCCACAGACTAGTGAGTGCACAAACCACCTGGAGACAATGGGGCTATCCAGGCTTGACCCTGATTTCGATTCAGCCAGCATAGACCTTTAGGGTTGGCAGCACCACGAGTGGAAGACTGCATAGTGGGAACACCATAATGCGGACTGAACACAACTGCTTTCGCTGTGATCAACCAGGACATCTGACTTGGGAGTGCCACTTCCCACCCGCACAAACAATGGTTATCGGCCTGCCCCAGGTATGCAGCTCGCAAGTTTCCCCAAAGATGTTAAAGGAGGGCAATTTTAAGGTCTCTATTATGTTGGCCAGACAGGAATTCCCTGCACTGTTGGAATCTGGTAGCGACCTCTGCGTAGTCTGCCGAGACTTGCTCTGGCAGACCCATTATAAGATCACAGACAAAGTGAACATCCGCTGCGTCCATGAGGACATTAAAACATAAGACTCTATTACTCCTGTGAAATTTAAAGGGAAGAACTTTAAGGTTTGGGCTGCCATATCAGACACATTACCCTGGTCACTCCTAATGGGAAAAAGGAATGCTCTCTTCCCATGGGTCTTGGCCACCTGCAGAGCACCTTCCCCGGTAGTGGATAGAGAGGGGCTTGCCGCAGACAATGTCAGTCAAGGAACTGGGTTTGAAATTGAACTGGAATTGTCTGGCAAGGTGGGGGACAAGTCCTCAAGTGAAGACCCGGGAAGCTGTCAGACTTCCATGCTGTTGTGTGCACCAATGGCCTGCCTAGACCGTACACTCAATACGGACCCAGACAAAAACGAAGTAGCAGTTGGAAGTGAGTCCGATGCTGTAATCAACATGGAAGAAGCAGAGACTGCCATCTAGACGGAGTTTGCTCACTTGCAACAAGCCAATAGCAACTTGGATTGTGCATTCAGACAAGCTCATGTCGCAAATGACTCTTACTATCTGGAGAGAGAAGACTCGAATTTTAAAACACCACATTTTTTACTTAAGGATGGTTTTCTGTATTAGGTGATTTCTGATTGCATAGGTGATGGGCGTATCGAGAAGCAGCTATGCTAAAGCTTTGCAATTAAGCAGTTACATTCCACAGTTCATCATCTGCAGACGAATTGCCTGACTGAATGATTTATTAAAATCCTAAAACAGATGATTCAACAAGTCACCCATGACAACCCAACCTTGTGGGATACAGTAGTGCCCTTCCTCCTCTTTGCTGTTAGGGAGTCTCCGCAGGCATCTCTGGGCTGAGCCCTTTCGAGCCACTCTTTGGCTGCTGACCGCACAATGTGTTAGACATTTTTCGAGACCAGATCCACATACGTGGGTGCCTATCTTGACAATGTTGTCATCAGTAATGACTGGAAGTGTCATATCACCTGTCTTTGGGTGGTGCTTAACAATTTGTGGCTGGTGGGGTTGACGGCTATCCCTAAGAAGTGCAGGCTGGGTATATCGGAAACCCATTATTTGGGATATTCCATGGGAAAGGGTTTGCTCAAGCCTCAAATGGACAAGGTGGGGGGAGGTGCTTGCATATTCACATCCCGAAACACAGAAGCAGGTTTGTGCCTTCCTCAGGCTTACAGAGTACTACAGGTATTTCATTCCTAATTTTGTGCATTGGGCTGCCCCCCCGCTGACTTGATAAAGGGCAGAAAGAACCGTAGTGTTGTCTGGACCGACTCCTGTGAGAGAGTCTTCTTGGACCTAAAAGCCACTTTATTATTGTTCCCGGTTCTGCACAATCCAAACTTTTTGAAGGAATGTATTCTGCAAATGGATGCGAGTGCTTACTGTTTAGGAGTGGTGCTCTCACAATGTTTTGAGGGGGAAGAACACTCCATCAGATTTCTCAGCAGAAAGCTGGTACCCAGGGAGCATAATTATTCAACTATTGATTAAGTGGGACGTGGAGACCCTCCGTTACTACCTCTGTGGATGGCGGTTTACGCTGGTGTCTGACCACGCCCCGCTTCAATGGCTGTACAAACCAGAAGGATACAAACACCCAGCTCAGTCAGTGGTCTATTAGCTTGCAAGCTTTCACTTTTGATGTTCGCCACTGTCCTGGGGCTGTACATACCAATGCTGACATTCTCTCCTGCCTTGTATTTTGGGGGTGCAAGACAGTGTCTCACACGTCACTATATATATTGTAGCAGTAGGGAGCGCTAGAGCTCCCTTGAACCCCAGGTACCACACCAAACACCAGGTAAAAGTGCAATACTTTTTATTTTTATAATAATAATGTGCACTAAGCACCCTCCACTCCACACTACACATATAATAACCAATAATCCAATAATCCAACACCAATCCTCCTCTCCCAGACATTTAGCCACTCTTCCTCCCAGCTCAGCTCAGTGTCTGGGCTTTCCCACAGTCCTTTTATACCCCTTGACCCGGAAGTGGTTCCTGTCCAACAATCCACAAGTCCTCATTACTTCCGGGTCAGAGTAAAAGTCCTTTTCTTCAACCCGGAAGCACGTCGTTCCTTCTGGTCATGTGATCATGACGCACTTCCAGATTCTGCTCCGGCTCGATCAGTCCTTCCCCCAACCACTCGGTTACTGTTCCACACTCCCTTGTAGGGCACGCAGTGCTTTGGTACCTGCTACTTATTAACTGCGGGGCCGGATCACACTGTGTCCCTTTATACTGTACGGTACTGGTTGGACTAACCTGTACCACCACATCAATCAAGACGGGGGCTTCTCTCCTAATCGCCGCAGGTATTTCTCCATTCTTCTCAGCGGCGCCTCGGCTGTCGCTCCCAGCTCCTCGACTTGCTTCTTCAGTCCCATCAGGACCTGGAAGAAACTATGCATGGGCTCGAGCAACCTCTCGAGATCCCGCAGTCCCACACAGTCAGATAATTCGGCCTGAGGCAGGCTACAACCGTCTTCTGCCTTACCTTCCGGCCGGGAGCCAATGGGCACGTCCGCTTCTGGCACGTGCTCAGTTGGGTCGCGCAAAGGCTCTTGGTAATTGAAGTTTTCCGAGGGTCGGGTGGCCGCCACTGGCCAACTGCAATCCTCCATTTCTAATTTATCTGAGGACTGTTCAGTCATACCCCGCTCCTCTTTACCTTTTATTATTGTTGGCGCTGCTTCATTTGCCTCCCCCTTCCCTTTCAGGGAGCTCGGATCCGTCAGGAAACAAACGACCTCACCGAAGGACCGAAAGTGACCTTCTCCTTCCCGACATCCTTTGCGCGAGATCACGTGACTGTTCTCCTCGAATGGGCTTCTCCCTTGCAGACTCCTAGAATGGCTCGACTTCTCCGTGTTGCGGCCATCTTGCCTAGGTGTGAGGCTGGCGTCCGACTCACCGTCTGTGTTCTGCAGACAGGCCTCTGCAAAATATGAATAAAAAATCCCCGGCGCTTTGGGCGTTTGTCCGGCACATACCTCCAAACTGTGGCTGATGTGTTCTCAGTCTATTTAGGTAGTCCGGCGTGTCCAATATCTGACAGTGCTCCTGCTGTCACACCACTCGGGCTTGCTCGGCTTTAATCAGCACCCGGTCTTCCTCACTTCCAGTCAGGTATGTCCAGACCTTCTCGGCATCAGTTAGGGCCTGACTCTTTGGGATATGCCCATTCTTTCTGCCAGATTTCTTGCCCATGGCGGACCGATGTGTAGCAAGGCTCACTAGTGCAATACTGCCTGCAGAGTGTGGCGTTTCTACCTCCGTGCACTTCAACGTGACCTTCTTAGGGTTTTCTGCCCACACAATTTTTATTAAACAGGTCCTCTGCCAAATCGACGGCCAGAGGATCCTGCCGACTACGCCAGTGTAGAAGTAGGGAGTGCTAGAGCTCCCTTGAACCCTCAAGGAACAACGCCAAACACCAGGTAAAAGTGCAATACTTTTTATTTTTATAATAATAATGTGCACTAAGCACCCTCCACTCCACACTACACATATAATAACCAATAATCCAACACCAATCCTCCTTTCCCAGACACTTAGCCACCCTTACTCCCAGCTCAGCTCAGTGTCTGGGCTTTCCCACAGTCTTTTATACCCCTTGACCCGGAAGTGGTTCCTGTCCAACAATCCACAAGTTCTCATTATTTCCGGGTCAGAGTAAAAGTCCTTTTCTTCAACCCAGAAGCACATCGTTCCTTCTGGCCATGTGATTATGACACACTTCCGGGTTATAGGGCACATAACAGTCTCAAAGCCTCCCTACAGCGGCTCCCGGTGGTCCCCATGGTATCCAGCAGGGCTGTGTATACAAACTACAAGGTCCATAAGGCCCTGCTGGAACTTGGGGAACCTCAATGCTGTTGAGAGGGCTCCTCCTGGCGGCCTGGAGGTGTGGGCCGGAATATTTAGCCATCCATCCATCACAATATATTATATATATATATATATATATATATATATATATATATATATATATATATATATATATATATATACAGTATATATATATATATATATATATATATATATATATACAGTATATATATATATATATATATATATATATATATATATATATACATACACAGTACTGTGGAAATCAATATTTGGTGTGACCACCCTTTGCCTTCAAAACAGCATTAATTCTTCTAGGTACACTTGCACACAATTTTTGAAGGAACTTGGCTGGTAGGTTGTTCCAAACCATCATCCAGCCCTTCGACGAACAAACTGCCTTCTGCTACAGCCAAATATTTCAAATTTTGACTCATCAGTCCAGAGCACCTGCTGCCATTTTTCTGCACCCCAGTTCCTATGTTTTCGCGCATACTTGAGTCGCTTGGCCTTGTTTCCACGTCGGAGGTATGGCTTTTTGTGTGCAACTCTTCCATGAAGACCACTTCTGGCCAGACTTCTCCGTATAGTAGATGGGTGCACCTGGGTCCCACTGGTTTCTGCCAGTTCTGAGCTGATGGCACTGCTGGACATCTTCTGATTTCGAAGGGTAATAAGCTTGATGTGTCCTTCATCTGCTTCACTAAGTTTCCTTGGCCGACCACTGCGTCTACAATCCTCAACGTTGCCCGTTTCTTTGTGCTTCTTCAAAAGAGCTTGAACAGCACATCTTGAAACCTCAGTCTGCTTTGAAATCTTTGTCTGGGAGAGACCTTGCTGATTCAGTATAACTACCTTGTGTCTTGTTGCTGTGCTCAATCTTGCCATGACATGAAACTGTCTTCCACATCCTCACCTTGGTAGCAGAGTTTGGCTGTTCCTCACCCAGTTTTAAGCCTCCTACACAGCTGTTTCTGTTTCAGTTAATGCCTATGTTTCAACCTATGTGTGGCATTGATGATCATTAGCACCTGTTTGGTATAATTGGTTGATCAAACACCTGACTAAAATCCTACAAAATCCCTGACTTTGTGCAAGTATACCTATAAGAATTGATGCTGGTTTGAAGGCAAAAGTTAGTAACACCAAATATTGATTTGATTTAGATTTTTCTTTTGTTTGCTCACTTTGCATTTTGTAAATTGATAACAATAAACAATCATTATTTACATTTCTGAAAGCATTCTTTGTTTACAGCATTTTTTCACACCTGCCTAAAACTTTTGCACAGTACTTATATATATATATATATATATATATATATATATATATATATATATATATATATATATATATATATATATATATATATATATCCATCCATCCATCCATTTCCCAACCCGCTGAATCCGAACACAGGGTCATGGGGGTCTGCTGGAGCCAATCCCAGCCAACACAGGGCACAAGGCAGGAACCAATCCCAGGCGGTGTGCCAACCCACCGCAGGACACACACAAACACAGAATCGCCAATCCACCTAACCTGCATGTCTTTGGACTGTGGGAGGAAACCGGAGTGCCCGGAGAAAACCCACGCAGACACGGGGAGAACATGCAAACTCCATGCAGGGAGGACCCGGGAAGCGAACCCAGGTCCTCAGGTCTCTCAACTGCAAGGCAGCAGCGCTACCCACTGCTGCCCTATATATATATATATTTATACTGTATATATATATATATATATATATATATATAATATGCACAATTGATGTAGTTGGCAGGATTTCCTGGCTATCTGCTTGGTAGGAACCTGTAAAAATAAATTTATTGTGACCAAAAACCCAGCCCAGTAATCCTACATCACTGACACCCCACCTTGCAACAGAGATGGGCGGAAAATCCACTAAGAAAGCCAACGCCCGGGAGGCTAATCAATGTACAGCCGATCCCTGGTTGCCCTATGGGAGTGTAAAGAATATGGAGGACAGATGGGCATCGGACCACCCCTGAGGTACATACCTTCGAAGGGCCCAGGTCCTTGAAAAGACTCAAAATGTGAAAAGTGAGAACCTGTCGCAGGCTGTTCTCTATCATTTTCAGCTTTGCAGAATGAAAGCTGTGAGTCACCAAGAGCTTAGGTGTTAGGTGAATTGACATTGGTAAACTGGGTGTGTTTTGTGTGTGTACGTATCTGTGTGGGGCTGGTGCCCTGTCCTCATTATATATATATATATATATATATATATATATATATATATATATATATATATATATCCAAGTGATATATATCACGTGAATCTGCTGAAATCGTGGGAGGAAAGGGATCCCGATCCCTCCTCCGGCTAGCCCCACTCATTCTTTGCTCAGACCACCACACTTAACTTTGGGTCTAACTTAAACACCCGACAGAGAGAAAAGCTCGAAGCAGTTATCTCGTCCGTCCTGGAGGTGGTAGATGAAAAACCCAGAAGGACCTCTCTAATCACCCACGACATTGTGACCAAACCCGGGGTTATAGTCCGAGAGCGCCCCTATCGTCTTCCCGAGGCAAAGAAGGCTGAAGTGGAGCTTGAAATCAAGAGCATGCTGGACTTAGGAGTCATAGAGGAAAGTTATAGTCCCTGGTCCAGCCCAATAGTCTTGGTTAGTAAGCCCGACGGAAGTTGGAGGTTTTGCAATGATTTCCGTCGACTTAATCAGGTCTCTCAATTTGATGCTTATCCAATGCCTCGAGTGGACGACCTCCTTGAAGGCTTGGACAGGCAGAATGTTTGACCACTCTTGACATGACCAAGGGGTACTGGAAGGTTCCTTTAACGGACTCAGCAAAGGTCAAGACTGCGTTTAGCACCCCTACTGGACACTGGCAGTATCGTGTCCTTCCATTCTGGTTACATGGGGCTACTATGACTTTGCGGTGTCTGGTGGAGAAAGTGCTCCGCCCCCTATTCCAGCACACGTCCGAGCGGTATTATGGATGCTGGTTAAGGCCGGTCTTCGGATTAATCTTAAAAAATGCTTTTTTGGGTTGAAGGAAGCCAAATATTTAGGCTACCTGGTGGGTTGTGGTACTGTGAAGCCACAGTGGTCTAAAATAGATGCCATTTTGAAATGGCCCCATCCGCCAATATGTATGTGTATTTGTATATGTACCGTATATACTCACGTATAAGTCGGGTCTTGAAACCCGAAAAACCGATCATAAAATCAGACCTCAACTTATATGCACTTTCAAAAATCTTCTTGCTCCCTCCAATCTCACACCAGTTTCTCAGACACATCAAATTTTGTTGCAGCAGTGCAGTTACCAATTTCTTTCGCCACTTCAACGACTTTTAATTTCAAACCAGCTTCATACTTTTTTCTGATCGAACTCTCCATCGTAGATAAGGGATGCTCTTACAATAAAGGTGTATGAGTGTGTGAGATACAAAAAACACACAACAGTGCAATCGTGGCTTCGAAATAGTTCGGGTATTACCGCGTGATGATGCAGACACAATACATAAAAAAAAGATGTTTGCTCCTCGGTTACTCTCTCTGGTGGGTGCTAGCATATCATAATCTCTTGGATCAATAGCGTGAGTTTTCCGCATTCAACTTATATGACCGACATTATAAAATACTGGAAATTATACAGTAAAATGAAGCCCAGACTTATGTGCGGGGCAACTTAAACGCAAGTATATATAGTTTATGTGTATATATATATATATATATATATATATATATATATATATATATGTGTGTGTGTGTGTGTGTATGTGTATGTATATGTGTACACATAAGAAATGTATTAAACAATAGATACAAGCAGACAATCTTTTTTTTCAGTTTTTTTTATTCAAGTCATAGTCAAATAAATATCCAGCCATCCATCCATTTTCCAACCCGCTGAATCCGAACACAGGGTCACGGGGGTCTGCTGGAGCCAATCCCAGCCAACACAGGGCAGGAACCAATCCCGAGCAGGGTGCCAACCCACCGCAGGACACACACAAACACACCCACACACCAAGCACACTCTAGGGACAATTTAGAATCGCCAATCCACCTAACCTGCATGTCTTTGGACTGTGGGAGGAAACCGGAGCGCCCGGAGGAAACCCACGCAGACACGGGGAGAACATGCAAACTCCACGCAGGGAGGACCCGGGAAGCGAACCCAGGTCCCCAGATCTCCCAACTGCGAGGCAGCAGCGCTACCCACTGCGCCACCGTGCCGCCCGTCAAATAAATATGAATACTAATATTTAAAAAAAAGACCACAAACACCAAAATAATTAAGGTAAAAAGCATTAAATAATAACTGAAAAGTACTTTAAAAATAAAATTTGGTCACTTAAATCCCCCACCTCCCCAGTCTGCCTGACAACATCCACTGTCACTCCAGAAGTCCCCTATTGGATGTTTCTTTGGATAATGAAAATTAAACAACAATTTATAACAACAACAAACTAGAAGTAAATACATAACAATATCTTATTCTTTCGGCTGCTCCCGTTAGGGGTTGCCACAGCGGATCATCTTCTTCCATAGCTTTCTGTCCTCTGCATCTTGCTCTGTTACACCCATCACCTGCATGTCCTCTCTCACCACATCCATAAACCTTCGCTTAGGCCTTCCTCTTTTTCTCTTCCCTGGCAGCTCTATCCTTAGCATCCTTCACCCAATATACCCAGCATCTCTCCTCTGCACATGTCCAGACCAACGCAATCTCGCTTCTCTGACTTTGAATGTACTCGTTTCTAATCCTGTCCATCCTCGTCACACCCAATGCAAATCTTAGCATCTTTAACTCTGGTACCTCGAGCTCCATCTCCTGCTTTCTGGTCAGTGCCACCGTCTCTAACCCATATAACATAGCTGGTCTCACTGCCGTCCTGTAGACCTTCCCTTTCACTCTTGCTGATACCCATCTGTCACAAATTACTCCTGACTCTATTCTCCACCCATTCCACCCTGCCTGCACTCTCTTTTTCACCTCCTTCCACAATCCCCATTACTCTGTACTGTTGATCCCAAGTATTTAAACTCATCCACCTTTGCCAACTCTACGCCCTGCATCGTCACCATTCCTCTGACCTCCCTCTCATTTACACACATGTATTCTGTCTTGTTCCTACTGAAAATACATAACAATATAAGAAAAATAAATAATATATAAAAAGTATGAATGAATTCAATTTATAAAGAACATTTAATAATACTACTGAAACTGAAAAAATTGAGTGTGTGACAAAGTAAAATACTTGGGTATTAATATCTGTAAAATTGTAATTTTGCACCTAAAATTTACAAAGATGTCTGTTTCTTCAAAACATGTCTTTAGAGAGATTTGGTGCTTTAGGCAAAGTTCTGTTGTCAAAAGCAGACAGAGTTTCACATTTGGGTTTGCAAGGTTTATCAGTATCTCCCATATACATCCATCCATTTTCCAACCCGCAGAATCCGAACACAGGGTCACATCAATTGATGTTTAAGTTTACAAGTGTTTGAATGACTAAATCACATAAAATTAAACATACATTATATACAGCACAACAGCTAAACAAATGGAGGCTTAAAAGGCTTAAAATTGATCATCACAGTTAAAAAAATGGCCTAAAAACATTTTGAAAGGTATTGATTCTATTCACACTCATATTCTATTGTTAAATTTCAAAAAGTAGGGGGGTATAAATCTGTTGATCAGAGGTGATTTTGAAAATAAGAAAATGATCAGGCTTGCTGTCAGACTATTACATAGAAGCCCTGTGGGCTGCAAATCTGTGCTTCTCTCGCAGTTTCTCTACTTATAAATGAACAATATGAAACAATATATGTTTTTATATTAAAATAAATAACTTTACATAGATAATTGGATAAACTACAATATTATGTTTATTAACAATTTTTGGATAATAGTGTTTACCTTTTAGACCATTCTGTAATTAAGTATAATATCATGAGAGAATCCATTTTCCACTATCTTTTACATTTGTGTCAGCATCAATGGAAACTTACTCCAGATCCTCATCATCTTAACATTAAAATGTACACGGTGAGCCAAAATGAAGTAACAGATTTTCTCAAGGTCATTGCGCAAGGTAGAGGCAGCAGAGTGATTTGGGGTTGGGGCCTTTTGATAGGCGATCCCTGGTAGTTTTGAGTCAGCAACATGCCTTGGTCTGGTGTTCACCGTGCTTTCGTTGTTGAAGCGAAAAGCAGCGAATCCATCATCACTACACAACGCACCTTCTGAATGCACTTCAGCATTCCTCCTAATGGTGTCGTACTAAATTGGACAGCAATTCTTCAGTGAGTTGCTAAATTTAGACATACCGGTAAAACAATCAACAGAAAATCTCCAGGCTGTCCTCAGACTGTATGAACGCTTGAAAACATCCAAGCTGTAAGGGCGTCAATTTTGCAGTCTCCTAGACATTCAATGTGCAAACATGCTTCTGCCTTAGCACTACACAACACATCTTTGTGGATGATTTTGCATGAGGACCTTAATTTCCATCGATACAAAATGATGGCAGTACAGGAACTCACTGAGAGAGACTGGGAGAGCCATAGAAAGTTGTGCACGAACATTCTGCAAACTGTTCATCAAGATGCCATTGTCATGTGCAGCGACGAGGCACATTTCCATTTGAATGGTTGCGTAAATAAGCAAAACTTTTGCTATTGGGCTGAAAACAACTCTCGTGAACTTCATCAGAGACCCCTGCACAGTGAGGGTGTTACAGTTTGGTGCGCCGTTACAGAATTTGGCATTCTAGGCCATTATTTTTTTGAGGAGGGGGAGCAACAGTTACCGTCGCTTCAGAATGTTATATTGAAATGCTAAAGAACTTTTTGCAGTCCCAACTGGAAGAAATGGATGTTTGTGGATGCCTGGTTTCAACAGGATGGAGCAACAGCTCATACGGCGCGGAGATCCATGCAAGTTTTGCAAGAGATGTTTCTGGGGAAGCTGATCTCCCTGGGTGGTGATGTCGGGAGGCCTTCATGTTCACCTGATCTTGCTCCGTGTGATTTCTCCTTGTGGAGCTATCACAAGTCGAAGGTATACACACACAGACTTCAAAACCTTGAAGCCATCAAGGATTCTATTCCTGTTTATCATTAGTGTATTGCTAATGATGGCCACTACCTTGAAGACATCATTTTTAAAACACAGTGAAAAAATCTATTTTGTATACCGTTTCTTGTGTCATATAATAAAATTTACTTTATCTTGTAGTGGTTTTTTAGAATAAACATTTGAAATGTGGTACTTTTTTTTGGCTCATCCTGTTTATCAGAAATCATGTTCTGTTTAGAAATAAAAAACTCATCCAAAAGCTCTCTCTCCCTTCGGAGCTGTCATTAAAAGTGGAATACACCCAAAGAAAGTTTAGTTAATCACTAAACATTATTCACCATTTTCCAAAGCCTGTGAGATTCATTATAAAATATTACACAGGATTTAACCCAAATGACCACCAGGGCATTAATGTCTTTGTCTGCTGAGGCAAGCTTTCTACTCCCAGTTGACATTCTACAAAGTAAGGCATTCTTATCCAGCGTCTCATCTGGTCTTGTGGATTTTATGAAATCAAGGCTGTAATGCCAATGTTCTTTGCACTGTTGAGGATGTTGGAATTAGTGCAGTGATTCTTTCAGTACTTCTGGACAATCTTTGGGAGGGAGTGCTATTAGATTGGACTGCTCAGATGTGAACACAGCTACCAAACTATACTTTTGTCTCAGTCCTTTGACTAGATAACCTTCTGGCAACCAATATTGACATGTAAATTTGTGAACAGGAATGTCCTTTTCATCAATAATGCATAGCCAGGAATTTGGGGTTGTGGTGAGTATTATTAGCCTTGACAGGATTCTATACACGAATTCAGTTAATATAGGGAAGCTGGGAAGACTTTTGATCTTGACAGGTAAATGACTGTGATCAAGTGGAATGAGAAACCACTGCGACTTGAAAATCAGCATCTCTTCGCAAACTTCTGCCATTAAAGTCATTGACCATGTTTGTACAGTATATCCTGTTCTCTTGATCTGATGACGCTTGCAAGAGATGATTAAGTTACGTCACCAGGAGCCTTGTAGAGAAGAGGGTTACATACAAAAAACAATCAATTATCTATGGTGATTGATTAAGCAAGTTTGAAAATGGTTGAATATATATATATATATATATATATATATATATATATATATATATATATATATATATATATACTGTATATAATATATATATATATATATGGCTTTATTGTGTTGCATAGACTTTTGATGCCATATTTGCTTCAATGAAAAAGGTAAATCAGAGCTGCTAACTAATTGAAATTAAAGTTTCGTTCAATGGTATTATAAAAAATTGTTTGAAATTGCTTGCTTGTTTTACTAGAAGATATTGAAATCATGTGTACCAGCACATTTAAATTAGAAAATGAACTCATATATGGTATTTTAACTTTAACAGTTTACATTTAATAAGTCTAATTTCTTTGAACCAGGTATTTTTCCATGTCTAATAATAGTTAAGTATTTTGAGGTTTTACTTAACTCTTTGATGGCTGAATATTTTTTCCAAAAAACAGTTTTCTGAAAAGCAATGGTTTCACACAAAAATCAACATAAAACATCTGTTGCTGCATGCTGTGGCAGCCAGTTTGACAAGAATGTGCGGCAGGCTTGCTGCCAAGCTGTCTTCATGTGGCTGAGGCAGCAGTAGCAGCAGCGGTCACAGTCGCAGTGCATTGCAATCTGATTTCTACCTCTTATCATTGTTAAATGGCACTCCTCCCTGGTGAACAGTGCCATAGGCGTGTCAGCTAAATGAACCCGTTCAGCACCATGATTAGCTGGGGACCAGTCAGCTGAAGCTGGAACCTCACATTCGTTTTCGATCACTTGTATCAAAGTCTGACAAGTCATAGTCCAGTTCAGAGATAATAGGCAAAACGTTGTCCACGCAGTAGTTTGCTTCACTTTGATCTCTTGTTAGATGTCAGTACCATTTTTGCCATTGTTTGCGCCTTGCTACTCACACGAGCGCAGAAAATCTCGGTCAAACCAATGAAGCTAACTTTCCTTCTAGCAACGAGAGTCCAGCTAAAACATAACAGTTGGTTTTGTCACAGTTAACAGTCAATTACCATCGTCATCATCACCTTTTGACAAAAGTCAATATTCGCCCTGAAAGAGTTAATATATAAGGACAATACCATTTATCTGTACGCTGATTGGTATAACTGATCTGCTTCCTTAATATAAGTAAATTAACCTAGCAAATTAATCTGAGCTATTTTGTTAGATTGCTTGAGTCTGCCGTGGTGTATTGAACAAGAGCACATGTGGCTCCTGGTGGTGTAAATAAAGGTCATCCATTTTTAACTTAATTTATAACAATGTCTCAAAACTCTTCTTCACCTAAGTATTTTCCACAACAGTATCTATCTGCAAATTTGATAAGACCCAAGAGGACAAATTCTAATAATTTTAACTTTCACTTTAATGGAACTGTTTATTAATGTACATAAAATGGACATACAAACAAAAGTATTTTTTTTCATATGTTAATACTGTAAGCATTTAATGTATGAAATTTTAAGTAAGAAAACTCCATCAGGGCACAACTTTAAGGAGCAAATTAAAATAATCACTGAAAGCCTAAAGTGTAATACAGCAAATTAGAAATTTCTAACAGAGCATATTACACAGGGTCATCTTCTGGTTATATTTTAATTAAATCTGAGAAGTCAGCACATGGTTTGCTTGTATATTTAATATGGGCCCATGAGAAATTGAGACCTTGGAAACTTGCAAACTAATCATGAGTGAAGTGTCATTTGAAATTATCAGCAAACACAGCTCTGTTGGCTCAATGTGTGCTAATGATGTCAGACTTTTTCTCTTTTAATCTTTAGAATTGAACCATAAGAATTTATATTTTCAAACTATTTTGTTCTGATCTAAGAACCCTACATTGCTTCTAATACTGCACAGTTTTATTGGATGTTATTGTATTTCTTCACTAGCTGTGCTACCCATCTAAGATGGGTTGAAATCTAAGTAAGTTGACCTCAGTGTTAACGTCTGCAGTTCAGCAATGCATATATCTCTGTTATACTGTATGCCATTTGGTATGGTATTCTATAGTATTATATTCTATAAAGCAGTGTTAATGTTTGTAATACACCATCTATTAGAATGGCAAATGAAATGCATTTTATGACTAAAAATGTTTGTGATGCGCTGCCTTGTGGAATGACAGAGACATAGCAACCGGACAGACACTTATCCTTTTATTAGGGTGGATAAATCAAAAGTTTATACAAATGCAAATGTTGTTAATGAAATTCATACAAAACTCATTATTTTTCTCAGTGAGTAAGTGTTGAGCTTGTCCTTTATTTAGCCTGACTGAGAAAACTAGATATTCGACCAACGTTAGGAAGTGTGCAATAAATGTAAAGGGGGCAGATTGCACTTCTGTATTAATAGTCTGTGGTACACTGATGACACAGTCAAAGGGTTGTAAACAAAAAAGGAAAATCTCAGCTAGGAAGGGCAGTTAAAGTTTAATGCAAATACAAGAATACAAGAAAAATGTGAACAATGTTTCTTTGTCAGTGATTGTTCCTCCACTTGGAATAGACTATACATAATAACTGATCTCTTGCTTTCTGATCAGCTGAATAGCTTTTACGTAAGGTGTGAGAGGCAGTCCTCCTCTCCAGAAGATTATGTTCATGGCTTTGTGCCGAATGACTTACAGTACCCCATCCTTTCTTCTAATCTCCCCACCCCATCCATAACATGGAGAATGAGTCATGCCTGCTCTTCAGGATGCAGACATAACTACATAAAAGTTATGCATTCATGAAATAGCTGGACAATCAACATCTCTCCCTCCACTCAAAGACAGTGCTCTGATGAGTTAGTATGAGTTTTTACAGATATGCATAATCAGAGTTTATGACTGTTTTAAAGTATGCCTGAATATCCCAGTGGCACTGATGTTAATAATATGAAAAAATCAGAACATGTAATTCTTCACTATCTCGTCTTTTACAGATTCTTTTTTTTTTTTTGTGGCTGGCTCGAGTTTGTTTACTGTCAAAACACATCATGTTGTAATGAACATTGCATGTTTTTTCTTGGCAGATTAAATGATTTAAGTTGTCCCAAATCAGTGCTCTTTCAATTTCATGCAGCTATCATTGAAAGCATTGTAACTTCCCCTATTACAGTCTGGTTTATGCATGTCTTGAACATTCAAAAATGCTTGAAATTCAACCTACAATTGACCACCATGCAAGCAGGTGATATAATTAAATATCACACTTATCTGGGTAGCCACTTATTTCAGTTATTACCACTACAAAAACATTACCAGCCACTCTGGGCAAGCAGCATGTATTTCCTTCTGCAGTTGCTATAGTTAATTTGCAAAATTCGGTTCACCTCTATATTTCCAGATCTCCAACCATCCTCATACAACCTAAATTATGAATAATTCTAAAAACTTCTATTGTTAGTGGCATGCGCACAGTTGTCATATTTTTTTATGTATTGTGTATTTTGCATAATACAGTACTGATAGTTTCTGTTTTTTTATAAACTTGAAATATATATGTCAAACTTTGTATATTGGTTGTGTTTTGCAACTGTGTGTATTTGTGGCTGTAACAGCAAGAAAAATTGCTAACCCCAATATTGCTTGGCAATTAAATTATTCTTCAAATTCAGGTTGAACATGAAAATGAATTAGGGACATAGATAAAATGTTGGAACAAAGAATCATTGCCATTGGCATCCATCCATAATCTGCTGGATATGCTTTTTTTATTATTTTACTGAGTAGCTACATAAAAATGAGTCATCAATATGAAAGTTACTGACATGTAATGGTTTTAAGGGAAAAAAATGTTTTTGAAGAAAATATGCTCTTCGGCCCAATATTATTCAAAAATTCCAGCTGACCTAACCTTTATTGTATATAGCAAGTACGGAAAATAATATTCAGTGGAGAGACTTTGCAGTTGTTCACATAGTGGGTTTGTGAAATAAATTAACATAATACTTGAATTGCTCAGCATTACACAGTGATGCAGTAGATCAAATGCAGGACTGATCTGGTAACACTGTGGCATAAAGTCCATCTATTTAAGACCATAGCACACACAATGCTATGATTCTAGACTTCTATATTACAGAGGCATCAGTTCATTCCTAAGAATTGCCCCAGATAGAGGATGTAGACCTCATCTGAGTGCTCGCCCTCAGGCCCTCTGTTTTGAAGGTATTGGTTGTATATTTATCAGAGTTGTTTTTATTAATTTCTCTTACAACTGTTACTGAAAATTTACTAAAGTTTTATACAAATCCAGCAACAAAAAAATATATACTTTCACTTAAGTTCAATAAATGAATTTGTGAAAACGATAATATTGAAATAAAAATGACAAGCAAAAGAGTGAACAAGTAGTTATGACCGAACCCCACTAAATTAGCTTTGCCTTGAGTTTGGCAAAGCAGGGAAATGTTTTGGAATTTTGGTGAACCCAGCACAATGCATTGAAGTTAATGGGGAAAGAGAAACTGAACTAGTTTTCAGAGGCGTAAAATGGTGCAAATGTCTTAAGTTTCAGTGAGAGCTAGTGAACCATCTGTCAACCATACTGGAATGATTATTGTGAACAAAAAATGTGCCTCCCTGGGATAAAAAGCCAACTCAGTTACAGAGAACACACACATTAACACTGACAGATAACACCAGAGAACATCCTTTTTACCTCAACAAATTTTATCCTGCTGCTATTAGCATTACTGAAGATGCTCAAAGCCACCATACTTCTTCCATTGGCTTGCCTTCTGATAGTGCATCTGGCTGCCATTACTTCCTCAGGTAAATGACACATACTCATAATCTTGAAGAAGATGCAATTCTTTAGACCATTCTGGTTTCTTCCATTACTCCATGGACCAGTTCTGAAACTCACATGGCCATAGAAGATGCTTCCAGTGGTGGACATGGGTCAGCATGGGCACTCTGACTGATTTGTGGCTATTGTATTCTGAAACTTTTTTCTCATGGACAGCATTATGTTTTTCTGCAATTTTTGCTGCAGTAGCTCTCCTGTGGGTTTGGATCAGAGGTTCTAGCCTTTGCTCCCCTCATGCATCAGTAAGCCTTGGACACCCATGATCCTGTTGCTAACTATTTCACTGGTAGTCCTTTTTTGGACCACAGTAGGTACTAACCACTGCATACTGGAAGGACCTTACAAGACCTGCCATTTTGGAGATGCTCAGACCCAGTCGTCTACCCATCACAATTTTGTCCTTGTCAGAGTGACTCAGACCCTTACGCTTGCCCATTTATACTGCTTCCAATACATCACTATCAATAACGGACTGTTCCCTTGCAGTCTAATATATCCTACCCCTTGACAGGTGCCACTGTAACAAGATTATCAATGTTATTCACTTCACCTGTCAATGGTTTTAATGTTGTGGTCATCTGGTGTTAACCACTCACATTATTTCACTATGCATGATGAAGAAAGAAACAAATCTAAAAACTGACTACAAACTCAATTGAAATGACATTACAATGTTTTTCATACACCATGGAAAACAAAGTACACAGCCAGCATAAATTTAACTTAGGAAGGGAACATAGTAGATGGATTGATTGAGCTGTGAGTGAAGAATGCATCAATGAAAGCAAATGTGAAAATAAATGGTGGGCTGCCATTGTGAAAATGAAATGACCATGGTACTTGACCATAAATGAGGAAACAAAAAATGAGTACAGCTGTATTTTAATGCTGACATGTGTATTGAATTACACACAATCATAACATATTGTCACACATGTGCGCATGGGAGGCAGCTAAAGGGCTTGAGTAAGGGCAATTCCGAATCAGACTGAGATGTGGCAGAGTGCACTGATTCTTTTTCTTGCTTTCCTGCAGACCATTCATGGGAGATTCCACCTGGCCCTGTTGACGTCACTTCCGGGTCCGAGCCTATGGAGAAAGACCTTGCCGGCTCTGGCACCTTTGATGTCACGTCCGGGCTTGAGCCTATGGAAGAAGACCCTTATGATCACGGCCCCTTTGACGTCACTTCCTGTCCTGACCTTTAAAAGCCTCCACCTTTCCCCCTTTCCCTCAGTTCTGTTTTGGACACCATTTTGTTCACATCAGTGCTGTTCACTGTTCACATCAGTTATTTGCAACTTTGCAGCCAGGAAACCAAATGTACAGATGGCTGCCCCAAACCTTGCTATGGCTCTTTGTGGAGTTTGTGATAATATATCACATATATTATTTAATGGCAAATGTATATACACACACAAAGAAAACTGACTATTTATTCTTTCTTTTACAAACACTGTCATGTCTGCAGTGTCTGTGAAAAATATTAAGTGAGCTGTACTCATTTGTGTATTGCTCCACCTACAATGTGCCATCTCATGTTCTTTCCCTATGTAAAACTGAAACTTGGCACATAATATGTAGATCTGAATCATTAGTTATTAATAAGGACAGACATACCCTTTGATGAGCAAGGGAACAGCATTGTATACTCGTGGGAATGTCCTGTCCAGCATCTGTGATGTTATACTGGCCTTGCAAAACATCATGGTGTGCTGGGAAAATAAAATTTGCCTAAGCTGGCAACTGAGAGAAACTCGACAAACAAGGTCAATCTAGCAAATTTATTGTGAAAAGTGCTTTGAGGAATTTTTCCGATCAACACTATGCACCAAACCATATTCAGTCCATTAAATAAATGAAAGTGTACATTTATATGGAAGCATCTGTTTGCTGGTTGTATACAGATCTTTTGAGGTGTTTGATCCGTAGCAGCCTAGTGACGCCCTTGAAAGTGCACAATGTGAAAGGTGTCACCTGGTCTGTTAGGACTTCTTTAGGTATGCTGAAACACACAAAGACCACTAACAAATTCCCAGGCAATCATTTTCAAATTAGCCACCCATTAAATATATCAATTTGTGGGATTGTAATGAGGGTTGCAAGGTCATGCAAAGGTATTTGGATTAAGTGGTACTCGAGGCAAGATCTGCAAAAACAGCGTACCTTCTCATATACTCCCAGCTAATAAAAACATGCCATTATCCACTCCAGTGTTTTTTCACTGCCTAGATGGGCTCCCAAGAGGTAAGTATGATCCAGATCGCATATCTCATGGCGGTATGGCTGCAGAATGAGAAGCTGTCTCCTGGTCTCCCTCTAGTGTTCCATTACCTGGTGCAACAAACTGTTTTCTAAGACAAAGCAAGACCTAGATAATTTGGAAACACTGGTTGGTTGTCCACATACAGCAGCGATCGCATTCCCTGTATGTTTCAAGGAGTCATCTTTCTACTGTTCGCATTTAAAGGATGTGGGTAAGGAGCAGAAATGAAGCTGCAATGAGGCAAGAGGATCAGGAGCGTCTCCTGCAGCACCAGCAGGCCTGGAATCCAGATCAGACACCCCTAGGTCTATGGTGTCTTCCCCCAGACCCAAGTCTGCCCCCTTACCTCCTCTTTTGCATGGCTGGGATCCTCTTCAAGACGGGGTCTCCCCTTCTATGGCCAGGCTCCTCACTTTAGGCAGGCATGGTGTTTCTCTGGGGCCCGTCTCTTCCCAGTATGAGACCTCATAGTACAAGTTCACATGTAGCCAGATCTGTATGGAAGCATGAGTGGATTGAATAGATTCTAATACCATAAATTTTATGAAAAGACAAAGTAATTAAACTTGTTTGGTGAAACATGGATATTTCCACTTAGTTGAAATAAATGTTTTCTATGTATTACTCATTTTTATGGTCCTAAAAAACTACTCTGTCGACAAATGCCTTTATTTATTTTTAGTTTAATTATATGAATGGTGACAGCATTATTCTTTTAAAGTATTAAATTGGTTTTTGCTGGTCATAGAGCCACCTTAGATGTCAGTTGCATTTAAAGCTGGCAGTACATTATACAACTTCAAGTCAAAGCGCATGTCTGACTTAACAAAAGCAGTTGTTATATCTCATCACCTTGAGGATGTCAGAATACATGACTGCCTAACAGCTTCTCAGCACAGTTTTATGTTTCCAAAGTATCTCAATCTCACCACATTTTGACAGCCAATTAATGTGCTGTCTGACAGTGTCGGTGGCTGTACAAATGTTTTCCAGATATGGTGAGTTTAGCAGTACCACATCCTATTCCTTTTTCTATTGTGTTGTGGTATGACAAACATTGGACAGACAAGCCTCACTTTTGTTTATGTAGGCTAAAACACTTGTTTTTATGCTGCATTGTACCGCACTTTATGCTGAGCACTCATTGATTGTCAACTGTCACATAGAAGAGCTTGCCCTTCTGACTTAAGATAAAATCAAATCTGTTTATTTTGCTGTGGCAGGTTATCAGACTGACTTGCTGGGGATGTTAAATTACATGACTGATGATCACAGGAGCTGCCCTTACTCGCAAAGATTATGTAAAGATTATATAAATGAACTTGCTGGAAAATGACTGGAAGTGTCAATTAGTGTGACAAGGGTAAAGAAGCAATGCTGATTTTGAAATCTGTATCTCTGTTTATTGTGATGCTCTGTCAATTACTTACTAATTTGATTGTGACTTGGAATATTAAGATAGTGTAGTGCCCATGTCTTCTCACGGCAGTATGATGTGGGCCACAATTGAGAGGTGAGGGGAAAGAGAAAGCTTTAGTAGGCCCTGTGTCGACTTTGGTCACCCAATGGTAATCATAAGCCTTATGGTTTTGAAATAGTAATAGACCAGCAGCAGCGAATACACTTGACTTGAGCATTCATAGTTTTCATACACTTTCTCTGTACGTTTAGCATGTATTTGCTCAGAGGCTGATGTGCTTGCTGCTTTCTGAGCAGCTCTTCTTTTCTCCACTCTAGCGGCCCAATTCTTCTCTTCTTTCGTCGGCATCTTTTCACGTTAAAACTGATTAAGTCAGTGTTTGTGTTGCAATTACGTTTTCTTTCATTTTTCACTTAAGCTGGCACTTAAGTCTTCAATCTTTCTCAAGAATGATTTAAGATATGAAGAGGTAGGGGAAGTGACAGCGAAGGTGGTAGGGATGAGAAGAGCGCCTGTACGCATGCGCCACATGGCCGCCATGCTGGCTGCTGCCGACGGCTGATTCTACAATAAAATAAAATAAAAATAAAAAGAGGAATAACCTTGGAGGTCAACCATCACCGCAACAGCCAATAGTAGACATCACATAGTATATGTGTACCAAATTTCAGGTCAATAGGTCAAACGGTTTGTGAGCTACATGTGATTTAAACTCCTGGACAGACAAATGAACAGCCACAGCAGCGTATTATATATGAAGATAACATAAATCTATTGTCTGTTCTAAGTGTCCTTGGCATTTTATATCAAATGTGTTTTGAGTTGCAATTGAGCCAAAAAAAAACATGTTTTGCTAAATTCCTTTTGCTTATATGTACACAATTAAAAATTGGCTCATAAAATTAGATAGATGGATTTTGTTTGCCCAATGTTTATTGCAGATTTCTTCTGAATATTAAATATTAGTTACTGATACACTGCATGTACTGCAACTCATTAGATTCAATTCAGCCAGATAATTTTAATGGCAAATTGTATGGTAACGGTGACATTTTAGGTCTTTTTAAAATACAGTTTTTAAATTTACTTGCTGAAGCACATACATTAGTATTTATCAAAATGCAAAAATGCAATATCCAGGAGTTTAAAATGCAGTATAGCTCTTTAGAGTATGTTTTTACATTTACATTTTAATTTATTAGCTTAGCAGATGCTCTTATCCAAAGCAACTTACAAAAGAGGTCAACATAATGTAGTCAATATCAGTTTTACAGGACAAGGGTACAAAACAGAACAGCTCAGAACAAAATATAAGCTTGTTACAATTCCAATGTTACAAAACCTTAATATCAGTTAGACAGAAATTCACCAGACAAGTGAGTATTCAAATGCTTCTTTAGCAACTTGAGGAAGTCCGAATTTTGAATAGAGCCAGGAGCTACACATGAAAAGAGTCTTGAGTGAGATCTGATACAGTGGTGGCATCATCAAATGCTGTTCAACAGCAGACTTGAGTAGTCGAAAAGGAACATAGGACCTCCAAAGTTTCTCCACATACAGTGGTGTGAAAAACTATTTGCCCCCTTCCTGATTTCTTATTCTTTTGCATGTTTGTCACACAAAATGTTTCTGATCATCAAACACATTTAACCATTAGTCAAATATAACACAAGTAAACACAAAATGCAGTTTGTAAATGGTGGTTTTTATTATTTAGGGAGAAAAAAAAATCCAAACCTACATGGCCCTGTGTGAAAAAGTAATTGCCCCCTGAACCTAATAACTGGTTGGGCCACCCTTAGCAGCAATAACTGCAATCAAGCGTTTGCGATAACTTGCAATGAGTCTATTACAGCGCTCTGGAGGAATTTTGGCCCACTCATCTTTGCAAAATTGTTGTAATTCAGCTTTATTTGAGGGTTTTCTAGCATGAACCGCCTTTTTAAGGTCATGCCATAGCATCTCAATTGGATTCAGGTCAGGACTTTGACTAGGCCACTCCAAAGTCTTCATTTTGTTTTTCTTCAGCCATTCAGAGGTGGATTTGCTGGTGTGTTTTGGGTCATTGTCCTGTTGCAGCACCCAAGATCGCTTCAGCTTGAGTTGACAAACAGATGGCCGGACATTCTCCTTCAGGATTTTTTGGTAGACAGTAGAATTCATGGTTCCATCTATCACAGCAAGCCTTCCAGGTCCTGAAACAGCAAAACAACCCCAGACCATCACACTACCACCACCATATTTTACTGTTGGTATGATGTTCTTTTTCTGAAATGCTGTGTTCCTTTTACGCCAGATGTAACGGGACATTTGCCTTCCAAAAAGTTCAACTTTTGTCTCATCAGTCCACAAGGTATTTTCCCAAAAGTCTTGGCAATCATTGAGATGTTTCTTAGCAAAATTGAGACGAGCCCTAATGTTCTTTTTGCTTAACAGTGGTTTGCGTCTTGGAAATCTGCCATGCAGGCCGTTTTTGCCCAGTCTCTTTCTTATGGTGGAGTCGTGAACACTGACCTTAATTGAGGCAAGTGAGGCCTGCAGTTCTTTAGAAGTTGTCCTGGGGTCTTTTGTGACCTCTCGGATGAGTCGTCTCTTGGGGTAATTTTGGTCGGCCGGCCACTCCTGGGAAGGTTCACCACTGTTCCATGTTTTTGCCATTTGTGGATAATGGCTCTCACTGTGGTTCGCTGGAGTCCCAAAGCTTTAGAAATGGCTTTATAACCTTTACCAGACTGATAGATCTCAATTACTTCTGTTCTCATTTGTTCCTGAATTTCTTTGGATCTTGGCATGATGTCTAGCTTTTGAGGTGCTTTTGGTCTACTTCTCTGTGTCAGGCAGCTCCTATTTAAGTGATTTCTTGATTGAAACAGGTGTGGCAGTAATCAGGCCTGGGGGTGGCTACGGAAATTGAACTCAGGTGTGATACACCACAGTTAGGTTATTTTTTAACAAGGGGGCAATTACTTTTTCACACAGGGCCATGTAGGTTTGGATTTTTTTTCTCCCTAAATAATAAAAACCATCATTTAAAAACTGCATTTTGTGTTTACTTGTGTTATATTTGACTAATGGTTAAATGTGTTTGATGATCAGAAACATTTTGTGTGACAAACATGCAAAAGAATAAGAAATCAGGAAGGGGGCAAATAGTTTTTCACACCACTGTATACAGGTGCTTGACCCATTGACTAGTCTTTAGGCAAGCATCAAGGATTTAAACTTAATACTGTATGTGCTGCTACAGGAAGCCAATGTAGTGATCTGAAGAAAGGAGTGACATGTATCTGGCTTGAGTGGTTGAACACCAGATGTGCCTCTGCATTTTGAATCATCCACAGCGGTTTGGTGACACATGCCAGTATGCATAACAGCACAGTTTGCAGTAGCCAGAGTTGACAAGACCAAAGACAGGAGCGTTTGTGCAGCATATTCTGTCAGATACAGCCTGATCTTGCAGATATTGTATAGAGACCCTGAAAGACAGGAAATTCCTTTATGGTGGCCTTTATTCAACATCTTTTTTCAGCCCCCCATAATGCTTTGTGAAGCCAGTGTGACATTTGAGGGATGCATTAGCTGACCATAATATTGTGTGTATTGCCAGTGGATATATAACACTAATCCTTGTGTGTTTGCAGTGTAACACAGCATGGCTAATTATGCTGCTGCAACTAAGAGCCAAAACAAGTCTTAAAGGAGCCATCTTCTCCCTCGTCAGAAAACAGCAACATCAATTTATTTCACGTATAGTTCAAAGTCAGCCTTGACTCTCTAAAAAAAACCAAGAAAAAATTCTCAAAAAACCTAGGAAAAAAATTCAGAGAGAGTTGGGTGTGAAACGGGTGTCAAAAAATGAGGTAAATACAACACACAAAACAGAAAACAAGTAATACACAGCACAGAGCCAGATTGCCAATATATCATTGCCAGCTCAGAACTATAATACAATAATACAAACTACTTCATTAATGCACTGCGCTTCTCACCAAGTGCAGGTACAGGGTGCTGCAACAAATGGCAAAGCATAAAAACACTATGCTATAAAAACACAGTGAATGGTGTTAGGAGCACTATGAAAAAGATCTCACCAAACAACATATTAGTTATAAAGGAATTTACTTTGTAGTTTGTTTAAGAAATCTTTGCTTTATGTTTACTGTAAAGCTTTGCATGTATTGTACGTATTGTGTTACGACTTTTTATAAGACCTTTAAGTCAGGGTATTGTTTTTAAGTATTGTGAGACTGTTATTTATTTACTTTATAGATAGATCTTTTTTGTCATCAGGGGGAAATATGGGTTTTTATAGAAGCTTGTTAAATATGACTTGACAGTCACAATCAGTGAGGTTTATTGCAGGGATATTGCTGTTGGTATAAAAAGCCCCAGCAGTGTTTCTTGACACACTTCTGCTGAATGATTAGTTGGCTGAAAGTCCTTAGTGTTAATGTGTCAGAGAGAGGATGTTTTAATTTCCTTTGTTGCTACTACCTCTCATAACCGAGTGTGCATTTTAATCAGCTTGTTGATTTGATGGGCCTCTCCTGAAATTATGTCACCAGCCCATTGCATACTGCAGTGTAGAAAATCACACGGGCCAACATAGAGGAATACAGTTTGTAGCGGTCAGGGGCTGCTAAGATTCACACCGTCAAAGATGACGGTGATTTATTTATTTTAATAGAAGAGATCCCAGGAACGTCCCCAGCCTTGGATCGACCCACACACACTCACAACAGAGACAATAAAGCACACTGGGAAAGGCAAACAATTACAAATATAATGACCCAAAATAATTAATGAAAACAGTAATACCACCCCTGACCCCTTCGGCGATTATTACATATAAACACAAACACCACACAGCAAAGTCCATATTAACCAAACCGGATGAAGATGAAAAGTGACCAAGTTAAGTCCAGCGATCTGTATGTTGAAAGGGAGAAGGAAAAATACAGTCCTACCGGTAGTTACTGATGATGAGGATGAAATCAGATGGTTGATTCAGGAGCGCTCCACTCTTCCGGAAAACCAAAGAATCCAACACAGTTCTCAGTGCACAGGTAGACAGACGATCCAGACCCCAACAAACGAATACAGTCCAGGACACAAAGATTAGTGTTCCAATAACAGCAGGCAGAAACGACAGATAACCGCAACACACACCGCACCAAACAAAACAAACTTTTTTTTTTCTTTTGCCCTCTGCCCTCCTTTTAACTACCTGTGGCCACCTTTGACCCCAGCAGCCCCAGCAAGGACTGCTGGGAGATGCAGTTCTTATAAAGTAGCACTGCTACAAGTTCATTAAGAAAAATATCTGCACTTATCTTTCTTATATACTGTATGTGTTATGTGTTATGAGACCAGTTTAGCCTGTCGTTGAACCACCTCTACATCCACTCCCTGAGTAGTGTCCGGGCGTAGAGGCTCCTTGGTGCAGCAAAATTCTTGTACTCTTGATTTGTAATATAATAATTGATACATTTCTTAAAGGATGATGAGTTTGATTTGTATCTATCACATAATCCAGAGACTAATCTGAGCCAATGAAAATATTTTAAAAAATGATGAGACCACATATTTAACTTTATTAGCATATTGTCTATACTGCTGTTTTTTTATATTGGCTATGAGAGACTTAATGTATTTGTCAATGATTATATTTTTGATAGTTTCAACGCCATAAACTCAGCTTTGCTGCACTTGATGGACAAAGCTACACACCAGTTATCTCTCAAAAGTTAGACTCTTCCCCAAGATCCAAATGGAATATTTAACTCCTGTAGTATGTGAATTTCCCCTTGGGATTAATAAAGTATCTATCTATCTATCTATCTTTATAATTGAAATTACTCAACAATTTCATTGCTTTTTGCTTCAACAGTGTAAAAAAATGCAATAAACAGATCAAGAATTTGACACTTAATTTTAGATTTAGTTGCTTTTGTCAACTGATGCATCCTAAACACCGAACCTCAAGGTCAAATCCATACAAGTTCCAGAATCACTTCTGTAGTCAGGAAAGGCCCTTGTTTGATTACAGGGGCACCAGGCCTTCCCTTATATAATTCACTGTGTATGATATCTACAAGTAGTTAATATAAAACATGCAAAGAAAAATGTTTTCAGTTTACATTATGAATTTATTATAAGGTTTTACCCTTGGGATTTGATGAGTAGTTAATGCCTGGAGAGACAAAATTATAAGGATCTTCCAATATTCCCCAGTTTGAAATTCACACGCTGATGGGGAAAACCAAAGTGAACCATTTCATTTACACATTTATTTTTTTCTTCAGGTAAACATCTAAAAACAAATACTTTTTAAAAGAACATCAGTTTGTAATTTCTTAAACATTTGTTTGGTCCAAGGTTTAGTACTGACTTTCTCTTTTACAATTTTAATCTCCTCAATTGTCCGCTGACCATAATTCATCAATTTAGTACATTTTAGTACATAAGACTGTAACAGCTGACCCCTTATCCGGCCAGCATCTACAATTCCAAGACCTGTGGCCTGGATAAATTACTGAGGCTAATCTATAAATACCAAGCTGTACCTCTAACAAATAAACTTTTCCCCACAATCGAAGGTTTAACCATAAGCACAAAAAAAAGGCAGATATGTCAAATAAGTGAATATATTAAATAGAACACAACGAAACCCTACTGCACATTCCCCATGCAGAATGTATATGTATATCCCTCCACCAAAGCAGCAACGTGACAACACCATATATATACATAATAACAAACCCTCCCTTGTCCTAGTAACATATAACTAACACAAGACACGAATAACAATGAATGAATACGGAAAATGCCAATGATAGTGAACTTGAGTCCGAGTATACAACTGTCCTGAATGCGGATGACTGGTCAACAGATAAGTGATGTGTTTGTATTTCCTGGAAAAAATGGAGCAACCTCACTGTGAATGCTCGGCTTGTGGTGGATGATGTAGTCCAACCCCGGGGTCTCTGGTGATGATTGATTTGAAGTAAGTCCGGCAGAATGAAAAACGAACTGGTTATAAAAGCACGATGTGGAAAACAGCAAGTAAAGTTGGTATGTTGTCGTGAAAATGTAATCTCCGTCTTTCTCCTCTCTCTTGACTGTTTATATAGTACTGAGCCAGATGTAATTGATTGATTGTAAACAGGTGTTTTCCATTTTGGGGCTGCGATCTCTTTCCATCATCCATCCCCACTGTATTTACGGGGACGAGATTCACTGACACACACAAACAGCAAACGGGACGATGGAAACAAAACGCACTCAGTACAAACATTGAACAACACTATTACTATTATGTAGCCCTGCTACATTCCCCCCCCCGAAAAAACCTTGGACAAGGCAGTGTCGAAGTACGGCTTGAGATTGGCCACATGAATAGTGTCTAGCTTGAAGTTAGTGCTGATACCCCTTTGAATCTGGAAATTAACTGGACCTGTTTGAGAAATGATTTGGGCTGGACCTAATGCTAGCTTAGGCGCTAGCTTGGCGGAGAACCTTTTGCAGGCACCCAAGAGATGGTGAGCTCTAATCCACACCAAATCACCCGGCTGAAATCATGGGCATTATACAACTTGGTGTGTCTGGATGTCGAACTCACCAACCTCTGCTGGATTCTCCGCCGTAATTCCTTAAGCTTAAATAAATTATTGTAACTTGTGGTTTCTGGACAAGGGGCTCTGGGAAGGAGTCGGTCAAGCGGGCCCTTCAACTGTCTGCCCAGCGCAACCAAAGCAGGTGTCTCACCCGTGGCTTCATGCACAGCGGTGTTCAGGGCAAACCGGAGCTCGAGGAGCCATTTATCCCAATCCTGATGGCGTTCACCCACATAGGAGGCTATCATGTTCTTCAGGGTCTGGTTCACTCACTCTGTCATGTTGGCCTGGGGATGGTAAGCTGTTGTCAGGCTTTTCTTCACTCCCTAGGCTGTATAAAGTTCATCCAATATAGAGCTCGTGAACTGTGGTCCCCGGTCTGAAAGATGTTCTTCGGCACCCCCCAGGTCTGAAATGATGTTCTTCGGCACTCCCCAGCGGGTGAAGATTTCGTTCTTCAGGGTGGAGCATATCTTGTTGGTCTTGGCATCCGTTAATGCAAACAGCTCCACCCACTTCGAAAAATAATCAATCACCACCATCAGGACAGTTTTCCTCAAGCTGGGTAACAGAAAAGGGCCCCCCAAAGTCTCCCCAGGTCCATCAGCGATTGTCGATTGTAAAAATCCTGCCGGTTTACCTGTAGCAGTGCTACTAAATAAGAACTGCATCTCTCAGAAGTCCTTTCAGGGGCTGCTGGGGTCAAAGGTGGTCAAAGGAGGTAAAAAGGAGGACAGAGGGCAAAAGGAAAAAAAGTTGTTTTGTTGTTGTACGTGGTATGTTGCATTTCTCTGTCGTTCTGCCTGTAATTTAACTGTGCCATATTTAATTATTGTGTCCTGGACTGTATTCGTTTGTTGGGGTCTGGTTCGTCTGTCTACCTGTGTTCTGAGGACTGCGTTTGGATTTCATTTGCTTTCCCGGAAGAAAAGGAGCGCTCCTGAACAATCCATCCAACTTCATCCTTTCAGCAACTACCGGTAGGACTGTGTTTTCCTTCACTCTTTCAACCTACAGATCGCTGGACTTAATTTCGTCATCTCCCATTTTTCATCCGGTTTGGTTTTCATGAACTTTGTTGTGTGGTGTGTGTATATATGTTAAATGTAATATCGCCGAAGATGTCAGGGGTGGTATTAATGTTTTCATTTAGTTAATTTTATTTCATTATATTCTTAATTGTTTACCCTTCCTAGTGTGCGTTATTGGTCTCTGTAGAGAGTGTGTGTGGGTCGATCCAAGGCTGGGGACTTTCCTGGGGTCTCCTCTGTTAAAATAAATAAATCACCGTCACCTTTGACAGTGTGAATCTTAGTGGACCCTGACCGCTACATACCAGGTGGGTTTTTGAGCTGCTGGCAGGTTAAGCACTTCTTCACGTGGTGGCAAACGTCCTCCCGGACAGACGGCCACCATGCAACCCCCAGGATCTTCAACAAAGTTTTTGTCCTTCCAAGGTGACCACCTAAAGGACTGTCGTGATAATAACTCAGGAAGTCAGGGATGAGCTCTTCCGGGACCACTAGTTGGTGTTGTAGACCCCCAAGGGAGGATGGAGTGGTCCTGTACAGAACCCCCTGGAGGTCCATGAAGTGTACCCGGTCAGTGCGCTGCTGCTCCAGTCCCTCCCTGATGTTCTGGCAGAATGGACTGGTGGCTTGTGTTTAAGCCAGGTCTTGAAGGCTTCTTGGCAAGGGGAGGACCATCTTCTTTGCCTCTGCCAAACACACCATCTCCAGTGGCTCTAACGCCCGGGACAGAGCATCAGGCACGATATTGCCACAGCCCTTTCCGATAGGTCACCTTGAAAGTAAAGTTCTGGAGGCGGAATACCCACCTGGTTAGATGGGAGGAGATCTTCGGGTGATTAAATACCGAGGTCAGAGTGTGATGGTCTGTGTACACTTCAAACTCAACCCCCTCCAGATAGTGTCTCCATTTTTCCATAGCCCACACGACGGCCAAACATTCTTTTTCAGCCGTCGAATAATTCAGCTCAGTGCCGTGCAATGCTTGAGAGGCGTACGCAATGACATGTTCAGCCTGGTGGATTTTCTGAGTGAGCATGATGCCAAGCCGCAGGTTGCTGGCATCAGTTTGTACCTGGAAAGTGAGCTGCGGATCTGGCTGAGCCAGAATGGGCAGCTTTTGAGATGGCTCTTTAGTTGCTCGACCATGTCCTGGCACTCCGTTGTCCACACCCACGGGACATCTTTTTTCCTTAAATAGTTCAAGGGAGCCACTATATCAGCCATCCTGGGGATGAACTTGTGATACCACCCCACTAACCCAAGGAAACGTAAAGATTTCAAATCCGTGGGCGTGGGGTAGTCCCGGATGGCTAAGGTCTTCTAGGGATCTACAGCGACCCCCTCTGATGAAAGAATGTGCCCGAGGAAGTGTATGTGGGGTTGAATGAAGGTACATTTCTTCATGTTCAGCGTAGGGTGCGCTTGATGAAATCGTTGGAAGATGGCATACAAGTCCTGGAGATGTTGTTTAATAGAAGGGGAGTAAACAGTGACATCGTCGATGTAAACAAAGCAGATCTTGCCTATCAACCCCATCAGTA
Source organism: Erpetoichthys calabaricus (assembly GCF_900747795.2). Taxonomy (NCBI): domain Eukaryota; kingdom Metazoa; phylum Chordata; class Cladistia; order Polypteriformes; family Polypteridae; genus Erpetoichthys; species Erpetoichthys calabaricus. Next base: position 155,139,461 of record NC_041401.2, on the reverse strand, counting down.
CTTGTTCCATGAGCCGCTGGAAGGTGGCCCCAGCATTTTTAATCCCAAAAGGCATGACTTTGAATTGGAACAAGCCTTCAGGGGTGATGACTGCCGTCTTCTTCTTACTCCCCTCGTCCATCGGCACCTGCCAGTAGCCACTGCGGAGGTCCAATGTGCTGAAAACTGCAGCTCCATGCAGTGACTCCAGAATCTCATGAACCAGGGGCATGGGATATGCGTCCAGGCTCGTCTTTCCGTTAACCCCCCTGTAGTCCACATAGAAACGATATGTGTCATCAGTTTTCTTCACGAGGACTACAGGGGATGCCCAGGAGGAGGAAGATGGTTCAATTATTCCCTCTGCGAGTATTCGATCAAGATGTTCTTTAATTATGCCCTTCTTTAGTGGAAAAACGCGGTAGGCCTGGTGCCTTACTGGAATTTCATCCAGGGTGTGGATCACATGGGTAACCCCATGGGCGACTCTTAATTTTTCAGTCCACACCTCTGCCCATTTCTTCAGCACCGGCCTCACCTCTTCAGGCTGTTCCTCCACAGGGGCTGCCGCCGAGGTTCTTGCGTCGCCCCTCGCTGCCGCGTAAAAACCAATGAATTCTGAGCCCAGATCTTCCTTTGATTTATGAATGAATTCGCATACCCCTTCTCCCGGCACCGTATACCCCCTGGGACTGAGATGGATGGTCATCCTTGCGGTGGTCAAAGAATCCAGCTCAAGGAGTAACGGGACGGACAGGTGCCGGTCATCCAGGACATAGGTATCCATCTCCCAGGTGGTGAAGAGTACACTGTACCTCAAGGGGACTTTGCCCAGGGCCCTGTGTTCACTCCCATCTGTCAATACAAATGACGGGGCAGATGTTAAATTGTCTGACGGTCGGCTAATCCTCTTCCAAATACTAGAATGTATTAAAGTGTGATGGCTCCCTGTATCCACCACCGCATCCACCTGCCACCCCTGTAGCTTCACTGGGACGATCAGGAGGGACGTACTTGCTTGCAGGATGGCGAGATCGGCTTCCGACCGGCAAGGTTAGGCTCACTGGGGCTTTAGGGGCTGGGTTTCTCGTGTACTGGCTTGTACTTTGTTTTTGAGTTTCCCCAGTCCTGTTCCACTTCTGAACCCACCTTCACCAGGTCTTCCACCGACCCCACAACCCCCCTGAGACCCCCAGCTAACCATGGATTACAGGCATTAAGGATGCGGCGGATCACCTCTTCTTCAGACATAGCCGGCTGCCACTTCAAACACAAAGATATTCATAGGCGAAGTCCTAGATGGATTGCGAAGGCAGTTGCACCATGGATCACAGCTTGATCTCCAGTTCAGATTCGTAGTCTTCCGGAAGAAAAGCCGCGAGGAAAGATCGGCAAAAGGATCCCCAGTCTTGAATATTCTTCTTCGACGTCATCCACCAGCTTCGCACTGGCTCCGAGAGAGAGGCCCCTATCACCCCCATAAGCTTTTCTGGGGTTAAAGGGTTAACAGACATCATCGATGTTATATTGAGCCCACAACTTGGGAAAGGAGAGGTGCACCCCAGGGACAGAGGGCCAATTGATGTATTCACCCCCCCCCCCCCCACGAGACCCGTATGGCGTAGAATGACAGGGTGACTGACGTAAATTCTGGAGACTCCTTCAGACCTCCCCCTGTAGAGTTTCTTGCCAGCGCTGATCTCGCCTCTGGAGGCACAACACAATTTTCCGCCCCAGGAGTTTAATTTGATCATTTATATATTCTTTTATTACCTCCTGGGAGCTGCTGATCCGAGCCCACAAGGCATCTTCGCGCCCGAGCACACTTTCAGCAACCTCGTGGACTTTCTCATCCAGCCGGGTGAGTTGTTGTGCCAGATCTTCCCACGGAGGCGAGACATCCTCCAGGCATTCCTCCTCAGGTCCATGGTGATCTTCGAGGTACAGCGACTGCAATGAATCCACCACCTCCTGCACCGCTGAACACACTCTGACCGTACCAGAGTGCTGTGCCCCGGCTACTCCTTCCTCACACCACGGCGAAGCAATGGTGTCGTCCTGCTCTGCGCTATGCTATGTGACAGTTATGCATAATTTTATAAATAATTGTGAACTGAATGTGTTAATGATGATATATTTTCCTGTTAAGAGTTTCTTTTTATTGCTATTAACTATTACTAGTCTTTTTGAGCATACTCATAGGATGAACAGATGTATTTGCTATACTCATCATATTTTCTTAATATTACTTATGAACTTCAACAAACTTGTGCCAGTGAGAAGCAACAGCTGTCTTATACCAGTCACATTCCTGCACTTGCACACACTTCAATAACCTTGTAATTATTCCCAAATATCTTGCCGCTGATGGAATGAAAGATATAAAAATTTGAAATATCATGATCTGGACTGTGGAAGGAAAGGGAAGAACAGTCCATCAAAGTTTTGTCATTGCTTCCCACATTTTCAAACTTGTGCCTGGTTGTGTGTTTCAATGCTGAAAGAAGTTTCATCAGTGTTTTTCCAAGGCCAAGCTCTCTTTAAACATGTGTGTAATGTATTGTATTAACAATATAATTATATATATGTAAGTTAATGGTTTAGCATCTGTATGCCAAAACACTGTCACCATGACTTTTCAAACTATTTCTTCTGAGAAGAAATTAGCCATTCTAATAGGGTCTGGTCTCTTCAGAGGAGAGCAAATCTTAACAAACCTCTTTCCATATGTTTTTTCATGAATGGCCAGGCTTTGTAAAACCCAATTTCCACATACTTTTAAATATCCTAATAAATTACAAATATTTTAATTTTTGTCACTGAGGCTCAATTGAAAACTTTCTTGTAATCCATTGTTTCTCTTGTATGTGTTTCAGGTAAAGTTTGTTTTGGATTCCTTCTCCCCTTCAAGAAATTCATTAATGCCCTTCTGTTTGAACCTTGCGCCCTGTGTTGGCTGGGACTGGCTCCAGCAGACCCCCGTGATCCTGTAGTTAGTATATAGCGGGTTGGATAATGGATGGATGGATGTTTGAAACACACATCACCACACAATGCCATTCTGAGGGCCAACTACATATACTGTAGAAAACTAATTGTTCCACAGTGCTTACATTTCAAATAGAACATTTGAAGTTATCCCTAGGATAAGTTTCAGTTTCCTGTTCAGTGGCGATTTTGGAATGAATCTGGGAGAGAGACATTTTTAGAAAGGGGGCAATCTGTGAAGCTATGCAGAGGGTCTGTGTGTGTGAGTGTGAATAAGAGGGAGGATAAAGCATTTAAAGAGCAGCACAATTGCCACTTCTCTGCTTAAATCCTTTGGACTGGGTAGGTCACATCTGTCAGTCTTAGGAAGAACGTGAGCTTTTATTCCTTCATGTAAAGTCAGTGTGAATGGTGTTGCCTCTGGTTCCAAGTGCATTACTATGCTGAATTTTTGTGAAAGAAAGCATCTTAACAAGTAGTTGCTCTCTTTTTCACTCCTTCCAGTTCTGTTGCATGAGAAGACTGCACAGTGTCACACTCTGTCTCTGTGAAATAGTCTTGTCAGTCGATGTTACAATATTTTTAGTTTTGGTGAACTTGTTTGGTGCATCATTTTTAGGACAGATTTAAAAAACTGGCCCACTAATGCAGAAGAATATACAGTGACAAAGACAAATGTTAACAATTATTAAACATATCTGACATTTCATGTTAGGGTTCATTTTAATCAAGAGCATAAAGGCATTGGTGGGCGGCACGGTGGCGCAGTGGGTAGCGCTGCTGCCTCGCAGTTGGGAGATCTGGGGACCTGGGTTCGATTCCCGGGTCCTCCCTGCGTGGAGTTTGCATGTTCTCCCCGTGTCTGCGTGGGTTTCCTCCGGGCGCTCCGGTTTCCTGCCACAGTCCAAAGACATGCAGGTTTGGTGGATTGGCGATTCTACATTGGCCCTAGTGTGTGCTTGGTGTGTGGGTGTGTTTGTGTGTGTCCTGTGGTGGGTTGGCACCCTGCCCAGGATTGTTTCCTGCCTTGTGCCCTGTGTTGGCTGGGATTGGCTCCAGCAGACCCCCGTGACCCTGTGTTCAGATTCAGCGGGTTGGAAAATGGATGGATGGATGGATAAAGGCATTGTTTCCAAAAGTTGTAAATGTTTGGTTAATACAAGAATATGCTAAACATAGTAACAGAACTGCACTTAAAGTTATCAAAACTGGAATCTGACATAAAGACCTTTTATGAAATGAAGTATGTTCAGACTTCACATTCACTTGGAAACATATGTCAGTTATTTTCTTGTTTTTTGACCTGAAGTTGCATATAACTTGTGAGTTATTTTTCTTCCTTTGATCTGAAGTCATACTAACTGTATAATTTTTGCAAATTAAAAGTTTGAAAATTGTAGAATTTTCAAATTTACTTCTATATCAAACTACACTACTTGTCTTACATTAAAAGCAAATGATTAAAAAAAGCTTTTATAACACAGTCCTACACAAAAACTGTAATCCCTTCTAAAATCCTTGAATGCAAAAGACTTTTAGGCTCAAGAAACAGAACCTTTATTTGTACCTTGTAAGAGTTCTGTACTTAACGATTTTTTAATAAAAAGATGTTGAGAAGAACTTCTTCAGATACATCAATAAATGCCACGTGTATATCCCAGCAATTTACCTGAAACTAATGCAGAGTAAACATCATGTGCTACACCTCTTCTGAAACTGGATTGAGGCTCAAGGAGAAGACATTTTTTCATATCTAGCAGCAACCAATGGAACGTAAACTTGGTCAAGATTTTATCAATCATAGATAATAGAGATATTACTCTGCTGTGCACTTGGCACCAGGACACCCTAGGCCTCAGTTCGATGATCGACTTTGTGGTCGTGTCGCCGGACTTGCGGCCACATGTCTTGGACACTCGGGTGAAGAGAGGGGCGGAGCTGTCAACTGATCACCACCTGGTGGTGAGTTGGCTTCGATGGTGGGGGAGGATGCCGGTCAGGCGTGGTAGGCCCAAACGTGTTGTGAGGGTCTGCTGGGAACGTCTGGCAGAGCCCCCTGTCAGAAGTAGCTTCAACTCCCACCTCCAGCAGAACTTCGACCACATCCCGAGGGAGGTGGGGGACATTGAGTCCGAATGGGCCATGTTCCGTGCCTCTATTGTTGAGGCAGCTGACCGGAGCTGTGGCCGTAAGGTGGTCGGTGCCTGTCGTGGCGGCAATCCCCGAACCCGTTGGTGGACACCGGCGGTGAAGGATGCCGTCAAGCTGAAGAAGGAGTCCTACAGGACCTTTTTGTCCTGTGGGACTCTGGAGGCAGCTGATAGGTACCGGCAGGCCAAGCGGAATGCGGCTTTGGTGGTTGCTGAGGCAAAAACTCGGGCGTGGGAGGAGTTTGGGGAGGCCATGGAGAACGACTTTCGGACGGCTTCAAGGAGATTCTGCTCCACCATCCGGCGTCTCAGGTAGGGGAAGCAGTGCAGTGTCAACACTGTATATGGTGGGGATGGTGCGCTGCTGACCTCGACTCGGGACGTTGTGGGTCGGTGGGGGGAGTACTTCGAAGACCTACTCAATCCCATTAACATGCCTTCCAATGAGGAAGCAGAGCCTGGGGACTCAGAGGTGGGCTCCCCCATCTCTGGGACTGAGGTCACCGAGGTGGTCAAAAAACTCCTTGGTGGCAGGGCCCCGGGGGTGGATGAGATACGCCCGGAGTTCCTCAAGGCTCTGGATGTTGTAGGACTGTCTTGGTTGACACGCCTCTGCAACATTGCATGGACATCAGGGACAGTGCCTCTGGATTGGCAGACCGGGGTGGTGGTCCCCCTCTTTAAGAAAGGGGATCGGAGGGTGTGTTCCAACTACAGAGGGATCACACTCCTCAGCCTCCCTGGAAAAGTCTATTCAGGGGTCCTGGAGAGGAGGGTCCGTCAGATAGTCGAGCCTCGGATTCAGGAGGAACAGTGTGGTTTTCGTCCTGGTCGCGGAACAGTGGACCAGCTCTATACCCTTAGCAGGGTCCTGGAGGGTGCATGGGAGTTTGCCCAACTAGTCTACATGTGTTTTGTGGACTTGGAAAAGGCATTCGACCGTGTCCCTCGGGGAATCCTGTGGGGGGTACTCCGAGAGTATGGGGTACCGGCCCCCTTGATAAGGGCTGTTCGGTCCCTGTACGATCGGTGCCAGAGCTTGGTCCGCATTGCCGGCAGTAAGTCGAACCCGTTTCCAGTGAGAGTTGGACTCCGCCAGGGCTGCCCTTTGTCACCGATTCTGTTCATAACTTTTATGGACAGAATTTCTAGGCGCAGCCAGGGCGTTGAGGGGGTCCGGTTTGGTGGGCTCAGGATTGGGTCACTGCTTTTTGCAGATGATGTTGTCCTGTTTGCTTCATCAGGCCGTGATCTTCAGCTCTCTCTGGATCGGTTCGCAGCTGAGTGTGAAGCGGCTGGGATGAGAATCAGCACCTTCAAATCCGAGACCATGGTCCTCAGCCGGAAAAGGGTGGAGTGCCCTCTCAGGGTTGGTAGCGAGATCCTGCCCCAAGTGGAGGAGTTCAAGTATCTCGGGGTCTTGTTCACGAGTGAGGGAAGAATGGAGCGTGAGATCGACAGGCGGATCGGTGCGGCATCCGCAGTTATGCGGGCGCTGCATCGGTCTGTCGTGGTGAAAAAGGAGCTGAGCCGCAAGGCGAAGCTCTCAATTTACCAGTCGATCTATGTTCCTACCCTCACCTATGGTCATGAACTATGGGTAGTGACCGAAAGAACGAGATCGTGAATACAAGTGGCTGAAATGAGTTTCCTCCGCAGGGTGTCTGAGCTTTCCCTTAAAGATAGGGTGAGAAGCTCAGTCATCCGGGAGGGGCTTAGAGTAGAGCCCCTGCTCCTCCGCATCAAGAGGAGTCAGATGAGGTGGCTCGGGCATCTGATCAGGATGCCTCCTGGACGCCTCCCTGGTGTGGTGTTCCGGGCACGTCTAACTGGGAGGAGGCCCCAGGGAAGACCCAGGACACACTGGAGGGACTATGTCTCCCGGCTGGCCTGGGAACGCCTTGGGATTCTCCCGGAAGAGCTAGAAGAAGTGGCCGGGGAGAGGGAAGTCTGGGCATCTCTGCTCAAGCTGCTGCCCCCGCGACCCGACCTCGGATAAGCGGGAGACAATGGATGGATGGATGGATGGATGGATGGATTACTCTGCTGCTACAACAGATGAACATATTTCCCTTGTCCAGAAATATAGTTACAATGTTTGCATCCTGCCATTGGTTCAGGAGTGCATTTCATTCCCTTACAAACATGAATATCAAAGGGCATCACCCATCTGCACCATCTATTTGAAATTTACTATTTTAATCAATTTGAAAACTTTTTAAAAAATAAGCTAACACTTTAGTTTAAGTACTGCAAAAATGTATCCAATACTCATTTAAAAAGGATTCTTTTGGTTTCATAACACTTACAAAGCATCAGTAACTTCACTTTGGAGTTGTCAGAGGTGGATAAAGTGAGACATATGTCTCTTAATATTGCATACTTCAATATACAACTTGTGAATCCTTCATATTCATAACTAATTTTATCACTCTAAAAAATCCATGATAGGAAAATCTATTGTTATGTTATTTGTTGTTATGAAGAAAAAATGTTGGTGCAATGCATGAGATTAAAAATGTTGTCCTAAAACAGAAATCAGTGTTGAATATATGAATATGTTTACCATTCATCTTAAAATATTTTATTAAGTGAATGAATGTTTCTGTGCTTAGTCAGCTTTTTCAGGTTTAGCAAAATACTGGTACTTTGAATCTATTGAGCATGCACTAACTGAAATAAACATTCTGGATTTCTCCAAATTGAAAGCTGAAAAAGTTCTTCACAGTATACCATTATAAAAATCAGTAAATGAATGGTAATCTTACATCCTGGGGACATTTTTCAGCAATCTACACCTGAAGTCGGGGTATCCCAAAATAAAGCCATATTATTCAAAAAATAAAGGCAGGACAGTCACTTTTTCACTAAAACTTCACAAATAACTTCTCAAACGCGATAAAATCTGTGTTTGTGTCAAATGTAAAAAATACTTTACTTAGAAACTGCTGCTAAACCAGTAAAAAAAAAAAAACAGGCACTAACAATAATTTTTTCAATTTTTTGTTGTCTGATACAGTATATCTCATGTACAAGTAATGCAAGGGCAGATTTTTCATCTCTGTGTCATTCCCAGACATGCCAACTGTACCTTTCTAAAGTTTCATGTTGATAACACAAAGAAATAGTTTTGTCCGGACTTTTTTATTTCATGTTTTGTAGAATACAGTGATCACTCCTCGATCGCGGGGTTTGCGTTCCAGAACCCCCCGCGAAAGGTGAAAATGCAAAGTAAAAACCATATGTTTATATGGTTATTTTTATATATTTTAAGCCCTTATAAACTCTCCCACTCGCTTATAAACATTTCCCGCACAGTTATACAGAATAAACTCTTTACATTCTCTTAGATATAGGTAAGATTCATTGAAATTATGTATGTAAACACACTGTTTATATACTGCGCACAAACATACGTATTTTATATCATTGAGGAGTTTTATTTAATATGTAATGATGCCGTAATGGTGTCCTACAGCGGCATAGCTGTTCCCTTCCTTCAACATATCCAAAACTTTTACCTTTTCGGCAATCATTAGCATTTTCCGTTGCCGCTTGGGCACGGCCCCGGAAGCAGTAGCATGAGCAGATCATTTTGGAGACATAACGAAGGGCTTGACTACGCACAAAGATAAACACAAAAGAACACAAAAGTTAACTTTACACAACAAAACACGTTGATGCTGAATGAGTGAGACAAGATGCTGGCTAACGCAAAGCGGAATCAAATGCTGCTGTCTGTCACTGAGCCAATCAGCACCCAGGAACTTAACCGTGTGCTCTGATTGGGTAGCTTCTCAGCCATCCGCCAATAGTGTCTCTTGTATGAAATCAACTGGGCAAACCAACTCAGGAAGCATGTACCAGAAATAAAAAGACCCATTGTCCGCAGAAATCCACGAACCAGTGAAAAATCTGCGATATATATCTAGATATGCTTACATATAAAATCTGCGATAGAGTGAAGCCGCGAAAGTCAAAGCGCGATATAGCGAGGGATTACTGTACTGAGCCATTAGAGACTCATGCAAAGAACATTACGATGGGAATTCTAGAGGTGGTCAAGACTGCTGTCCCTTTATGTTTGCTATCCAATGTAGTAAATGTTGTAATTATTGTTGAAATCGAGGTTGTTATGGATAATTTCAAAATCTTTATAAATGCCCTTGCAATCTTGTTTGGCCTATTTTATGTTCTTAAGGTGGACTGTTACAGGGACCTTAAATAAACATTTGGGTTGGCCCAGAAAGTATCCCTGCACCTTGGAAATGACCGCACTGCTAGAGTGCAAGCTCTAAAAGACAAACTATTGCAAATGTAATACAAATTTCTGAGTGACACTTCCAGCCAACGTTGTCAGTTTTGGGCACCTGTTTTTGGAAAAAAAAACAAAAAACAAAACAAATTAATTTTGAACAGTTTTCAAATCTTAGGCTAAATGGAATTGACTATTAAAGTGTCTATTTATTTATTTATTCATTAGTTTTCTAAATTAGGACTCTAAATTCTAAGTCCCTAAATCTTGATTTTTGAGGAGCTGAATTTCCATTTTTGCACGTTTGGTAATGACCTTGAGTTTGACAAGTTGACTGCCAATATTTGTATTGCTGTTATATACACAATTATGTATGGTAAATTCTGTGCATCTATTTTTGACATCATTTTTGAGTTAAACTGTTGTTCACTTGTACTAACACTACTCTACTGCTCTTTCATAGAATATTATTTCTGTGCAGCTTAAATACACAGTATATTGCAGTTGCAAAGTTATAAATGTTGATAATACTTTAATTAACTTTAATAAAACATTAATAATACTTTAACTTCCACAAAACATTTCATGAATTTAATTTTGTCTTGCATTATTCATGAAATGCTGTGTTAGTTTTAATTTGTAGAGTATAACATTTACAGTTGTTTTTTGTTTTTGATAATGGCTTTGCAGTTAGCTGAACTAAACAACAGTAGCTAATACAACACAAAAATGTTATTAGAACAACAAGCGTATTTGGTGAGTACCAAACATTTAACTGACATGACTTATTCATTTTATTTCAGCCAACATGATAAGGATATCATCAGAACTCTAAATAAGTATTGTACACTACTTTAATTGGGTAAACTACAGACCAAATCTATCAGAAAAGCAAAACTTTTTCTTTTACAGTAGATAGACATATGTATAGCTGTTTTATACAACCTGTTTAAATTTTGATGCATGTTGTGTAATATTACTTGGTGAATTATTGGTAACATCTTCCTGCTTTGCAACTGCTGCAGAAATTATTTTTAAATAATAGTTAAGATGACTTTCTTAGCATTTCCAAAGTGGACGTTCTTTATTACAACAAGTTTGAGGAAGCCTAGCATACAAGCAGCTCAGTCCTCTATGCTAGATTGACAAACATAGGAGAGCATTCAGTTTATAAGCCAGGATCATTAACATAACACTATTTAAATCCTTATTCCACAGGGATGTGCATATGCATGCATGTATAAACACTTACCAGTAGTGAGTGGCTGTGCAGACCTCATGCATGCTGATGCTTTCTTATGAATAAATTAATGTATTCTTACAGTTTACAGAGAACCATTTCTGGGTTTCTTTTTTTAAATTAAAGTTAACTTCTCTTTTTCTTTGCGCTCCTTACCTCTTCCTGGCAGTAATGCGTTGCTGCAGGGATATGTACACAAACATATACACATACCAAGCTTTGCAGGACTTTGCACAGGCCTTCAATCTTCCTGTGTGTCTTGGATATGTCGTGCCTTACCATGAAATACACAGAGACAGTGACACATGTAAGCAGCATCACTTCTAGGAACTTTAAACATTTAAAAAAAGATGATGCCTGTTCCTTTCTTCAACCATTTTCTTAAAAGTTAAACTGTACACAGTTATACTTGTATGCAAATGGTAATGCCTAATTATGCACATCATTACATGCATCAGTCAATGAAAAGATAAATAGTATAAACCATAACACTCCTTTTATCATTATAGATTTAAAGGTCTCAAAATATTTATACATATTAAAAGTATTTGGCAAACAGCTTGTCATTAAATATGATCCTCTTTCATGTAAACTACATTTGAATGCTTAACTGCCTTATGATTTCAACAACTTGTAAAATGTACTGGAAATTGATGGTACAGAAGGTTTTAGTTTGACAGGAAAGGCAAACTCCCACAGAAAGTTTTTACTAAGAGTCATACATGCCATAATCTCATGCTTTAACATCTGACTTCACGGATTCTATTTTCTTTTTAAACTCATGGTGTGCAGAGTATTCATTTTTGGAACATTCTTTATTGCAGTGAAGAGCTGACAATGCTCTTCACAGCAGCAGTTCAAGTCTTCAAAGAAAGAAAGCAAAGTGCTTAATTTTTAGTAGTAAAAAAATTTAAAATGTAATGTATAACATGTAAATACTTCATGTTGAAAAAAAATAATAATAATTTGCATCTATAAGGGAAAATCACAAAAAAAGCTTCAAATGGAAGAAAATTCCTTAGTCTGGTACAACATTTGATAAATATGTTCAGATTAAATGTTTTCAAAAAAGCAAAACTTTAAGTTATCGGAAAATTGAAAGAAATACAGATTTAGGAAAAACTATTTAGAAAGAAGTAAACTCTGGGGTATAGTGGAATGGAATTAAGGAAACCTCAAAGGTCAAGTCCATATTGTTTGGAGAGAAAAAGTAGAAACTTTAACATTGAAAATGTGCAAATCAGCACATAAACAAAAAAATAAAAAAAGAGGAACAACAACAAAATATTGATGGTAATCTAGCATTTGGTGAAAGGGCAAATTAACAAAGTGAAAAAGAATAACTGCAGTGGCAAAAAAAATTGTTTACTGGGATTTAAAAAAGAGAGCTTTGGTGGTGTAAAGCAAAGCTTAGTTTTTGGTAGAAGACACATGAGTAATTAATACAGTAATCTGAAAACTAAGGGCAACTGTAAATTTGGAAGATTTAGGATTCAAAACAAGAAAACAAAGTAATGGCTTTCAAAGGACTAAAGTTAAGGACTTATACATTTACATTTAAATTTGTTGATCAGATGCTTTTATCCAAATCGTCTTGTAAAAGAGGTAAACAATCAAGTAACATTAGTCTAGGGCCTGTTTGTTCAGCAAGTGTAATAGGACAGGTAACAAAAGTTATTTGCCACAAGTTAAAAGATGTAATAACTCATACATTACAATCACTAAAGCAATTAAACTTAACAAATTAACAAAGATTATAAAAATATTGCAGATAAAGGTTTTTTTAATTCTTCAAGCAAATTTTAAATACATGGAGGGAGTCAGCAGTATGATAGGAGGTGGGCAGCCTGTTCCACCAACTAGGAACTACACAGGAAAGGACTATGGATTGAGACTTGATGCCACGTGCCACGTCACTGCTCCCCGGCAGACCTGAGTGGGCGAGGAGTATAGCACTTCACAGTGTTTCCATATACTCATGTGCTGACTCATTGACTGCTCTGTAGGTGAGCATCAGGAATTTGAACTTAATGCATACTGCTACAGGGAGCCAATGTAGCAACCTGAAGAGAAAAGTGACAAGAGCCCACCTTGGCTGTTTAAATACAAGACGGGCCGCTGCATTCTGGATCATCTGCAGCGGCTTGATAGCACATGCAGGTGCTCATGCCAGAAGTCCTGACATGACAAGACCAAAGCCTGGACCAGAAGTTGTGCTGTATAAGCTGTTAGATAAGGTCTGATTTTTGTAGATGTTGTACAGCCTGAAGCTGCATGAATAAGAAACAGTAGAAATGTGTTTAGAAAAAGATAGCTGCTCATCAATTACCACCCCAAGGTTGCGTGCTGACTTGGCAGGTGTTAGCAACAGTGAGCCAAGCTGTACAGAGATGGGGAGATGAGCAGACTTGCTGGCTGGGATCACAAGAAGCTCAGTTTTTTTGTCAGGTTGAGCTGTAGATTGGGTACTTTATCCTGGCTGAGATATCTTTAAGACATAAACAGACTCTAACTAATACTATATTGTCCTCTGGGGTTAACGAGGAGTATAGCTGTGTATCTTCAGCATATCACCGATAAGAGAATCCACAGGATTGGATGATGGAGTCCAGCAAGGTGGTGTACAGAAAGAAGAGTAGAGGACCCTACACTGATACTTGGGGTACACCAGTGCGTACCTAGTATGCCTTTGACAACTCCCCTCACCAGGACACACTGTAGGATCTCCCAAGATGTAAGATTCAAACCATCTGAGAGCAATCCCAATGATTCCAAGGTCAAAGAGGGAGGCAAGAAGGATGTTGTGTTCGACTATGTCAAAGGCAGAAGAGAGATCTTGCAAAATCAGGACTGATGACGTGTTGGTAGCTCTAGAGTAGTTCCTCTTGAAGCCGTACTAGTTGGTATCAAGTAACTCATTCTGTACATGAAAGGAAGAGATCTGATTAGAAACAGCATGTTCATGTGTTTTGGAAAGAAAGGAAATGAGACAGACAAGCCTTTAGTTGTTAACTTGGGATGGATTCAGTGTTGGTTTTTTGAGAAGTTATCAGAGCATGTTTGAAGATGTTAAGGAATGTTCCTGAGCTGAATGAAGTGCTAGTGATGTGTGTAATTGCAGGAATGAGTGAGGGGGAGATGGCCTGAAGGAGATGAGGGAATACGATTGAGTGGACAGGTAGTGGGGTGAAGAAGGTTGGAAACATCAGTTGCAGACAGTGGAGAGAATGTGGAGAATGTTCGCTGTTGCTTGGAAGGAGGCATAATGGGTGGCAGCAAGGGTGAGAAATGACTGCTGATGGCAGCCATCCTTTCCTGGAAAAAGGTAGCAAAGTCATCACCAGACAAGAAGATTGGGGAGGGGGGTGGATGGAAGAAGGTTAAGAAAGAAAGAGGACAAATGTTGTCAAGACAGGAAGACAGAATCGTGCATAGGGTGTCTTTGTCAGTGTTGGTGTCAAGAGAGGAGAAGTGATCAGGAGGAGACAGAGCAGAGATATCAATGGGTGGGATAGAGCAGAGGTGTCGGCAGAAGGATACAGTGGTGGGAGGAGAAGAGGAAGCAGTAGAGAGAACTGAATGAATAAGTGGTCAGAAGTTTTGTAGAGGAGCAGCAGTTGCATTTGTGGGAGTGCAGTTGCATGACAGAACCAGGTTAAGCAGATTGACAGCCTTGTGAATGGGTGGAGTGTGGGGATGTGTGATGCTCAATACTCATGTTAGTAGAGCATGTTCTAACTTTTTGAACACCAGAAAGCCATGTCATGAACTCAACAGTAATATTATTTACAATGAGCTAGACACTCATGGTACGGTAATCATTTTCACTTCATTCTCCATTGATCTAAGTAAGTTAATGAAAAAGTAAGATAAAACTGTAGAAAAGATGGTATTCTTTTTCATATACAATATCTAATCTTAAGGAACAATTCACACAACTCCAACCAATGTGTAACGTTTTTAATGTCTTATAAGTGTGCTGAATGCACATTATGTTATTATGCAAGAAAAAAAATTATTTAGCGAAAGTGGTATTAGTTTATGTAAGTATTGCTCTTATAATATCCACAGTAAGTATTACTTTAAACACTGCCATTACTCAACAGTTAATATCAGAGTTTATCCTAAAACATTAAAGATAAAATCAGATCAATTAATTTTGTTTTAAGGTAATTTCAGTTTATTGGCATAATGAATCATTTCAGCTCAAGAAATGGTGGTGTTTTCTATTTAATTTTGCAATGAACAGATTTTTTCTTATTTATCCTTTTAAACTTAACTGTATATGCTTTTTTTTAAAGTGTTAAAAAGTGTTTTTCTGTTTCTGTATCAAACAAGAATGGTTAGCTGGATTTTTCTGAATCAAGGACGGGAGGTAGGGTTGGGTAGTTTGTATCCTATCCCATTATAAAACGTGTTCTGCACAGGCCAGAAATGGTTCTTTTTTTTTGTACCCAAGCTGGCAATGGAAGGGCTATTATTGATAAGCACAAATCATAAGGAAGTATCATTTACTATTAACTTCCTTCTCAATTTGATGTGAAGATGAACTGTCCCCTTGAAAGAAAAATGTCAGATCATTTTTTTCTGAATTTGGGAAGCATTTATAGGATAGAACAGCTTTTAATGTATACTACTAATATTTTGTGTATGCCATTTCAAAGAGAAGTAAATCCACTGATTCAAAATGAGGCACTATGTAAAAAAGAAAAAGATGATCGCTTAATTGATTATGCTGAATTTCTTGGGGATGGAAAAACATTTAGTCCTTAAACATTTGAACTCGACATATTATGAATTTTAAACCAGATGTGATTTAGGCAACTGCTTTAATGAGGAGACATAAAGATCTTTACTCAGATTCTTTTATTACTGGCTAATTACTGTTCAAACAGGAGTTCCCCATCAGTGTCTGCACAACCATGACTGTTAATAAGGTGCAGAGGGGCAGACACTGAGACATACAGGTGTCAACAGAAGATAAAGATTCTTCTTTCTTGACAAATTTTATGTGACATGGACAAGAGTGAAAAGCAGTGGAAACCATTAAACAATGAATTGCCAATAACAACTTGAAATATAATAGAAAGAGGGTGAAACACTAACCTTTTCATTTTCCACAACTTTACAATTGCATTCCTTCTTTCATGACAGGATTATTTCCCCAGTCAATACTTACTCACTACCAATGCTTTTAAAAAGATCAAGTTCTTATCAACTTGCTTGCCTCAACGTCATCTGCAAAAAATGATTAGCCCTGAAAAGGCTTCAACACTTTCTTGAGTGTGATATTGTGCAGTTACTGACAGTCTTCTGGACTTTTGGAACTAGTCTTTCAGTACCATCTCCATATGACCAGAAAATATAACTGCAGTATACAGTAATATACATTTTTGCCAACCACAACTTTAGATTGTTTCCCAGGAAATAATGATTAATCATTTTCAAATTGTAATAAATTATCAGCAATGCTATAAATAGAATTAGCTTTTTCATAAATACAATGCATTAAAAGGTATATGTTAATATTCCCTATTTCCATCAGAAAATAAGATATAGACAAATATACCTCTGAGATTGTTATTAAAATTTTTTTTTGTTTTGACAATGACGTTACATGATTCACACAATTAATTAAGTAAGGGGTCAATTCAGGCGCCTTAGAGCAATAATTTAACTGAACATGAGATAAACAGCTGAAGATTACTTGGGGTGTGAGGTGTTTTCATTGGGTTCACTTCAGTCAATTTTTGCATTCACCCAAGTTTCCAGCTATATAGGAATAGCAACATTATATAAACCTTACCTCACTTACTTATACAGAAATACAAATTATGTTGAACATTACATAAAACTTAGAACATGTTAGGGTGGATTAACAAAATTATGACAATATACGTTCATTAACTTTATATTAAAGACAAGGTCATTTATGAAAAATGAGAAAAATCAATTAAAAGCTTTTCTGGAGAAAGGAATTTCTGAGTGGTCTATAGTCAGTTTTAATAACAAAAAGTAAGAATTTATTGGGTTGCTCATTTATTAAAGCAAAAGAAGGTTATTTTAAAAAGACACTATTGTTTTAGTGTTAGCATAAGTAAATCTGCAATTTTTTCAGTTTAGCACTCATTAGTTTTCTTAAACTTCTTATGGCATTTCAGGGTTATGCAGAGCTACAGACTATCTCAGCTGTGTCAGACACAAGACAAGAATCAGCCTTGGATGGAGTACCAGTCCATTACAATTCACTTTCTGCTAACTACTCTCACACACCTGGGCAATTTTCAGTCAGCCATTAACCCGGCATGTATGTCTTTGG
Source organism: Erpetoichthys calabaricus (assembly GCF_900747795.2). Classification (NCBI taxonomy): domain Eukaryota; kingdom Metazoa; phylum Chordata; class Cladistia; order Polypteriformes; family Polypteridae; genus Erpetoichthys; species Erpetoichthys calabaricus. The sequence goes on along the minus strand of NC_041401.2, from coordinate 155,122,530 downwards.
AGTGTGAGATTCACAGCAAATCTACGTGAATATGGGAAGGAGACAGAGACACTGCACAGGCAGGAACCAACTCAGTCTCCTGAAATTGTGAGGCAGCATCACACACCAATGTGTTGTTGTCTCACCAAAGTGTAGGATACATTAGTTTAGCTCACTCTTTATAATAGTCACAATTATGTATGAAATGTACAAAATTAGTGACATAGAAAAAGATCATTATATTTTTAACAAATTTTATTATAACCTAGGGCAGTCATTTTGCAATCATGTGTCATTTTAAAATAGATTGTCCACAGAGTTTTATTTTCTCTCCATTTATCTTAACCACTAATTGTGTGAATGTATTCTGGCCTGATTTCCTAAAATGGAAATGGTCAATAAAGTTAAAAATAGTTGACCATTCAGCCTGTCAGTCTTTGTTTACTTCACTTTCTTTTTCTTGCATTTCACTGTGTGCCTTGTGTTTTAGTTTTAGTCCTGTTATAGTACTGCAATGTTCTTATTTGCTGTTTATTGTCAGTTTACTTTTTTATGCCCTCTCTCCACTCCAGTATTTTCTGTCCAGAATTTGAGACCACTTGTATTGCAGTTATTTTAAAATTATTTTTATTTAACCAACTTTTTTTCATAAGTATTAAGTTTAACCTAAATCATCCCTGTAATATGATACCAGAAGTAACATACTTTTAAGATATATAAATCAAGAGTTTATATTATTGTGCATTTAGACTGTTTTATAGATTGCATTTGATCTCAGTAAGCTCTGCATTATATTATAAGAATAATGATAAATAAAAATAAAAATCTCAGATTGCTGCCAAGTGACATTTACCACAAGGTTACATGAGACACAAAAGGGTACGGTCTTCCTGGTAATCTCCTGCCACTTATCATTTTTATTTTCATCAATATCAGACTGACAGTGGCCAGTACATTAAGTATTTTTGGTCTACCACTATCCTACCTTCCTCGTTTAACCCAAAATCCTAAATTAGTAAGCTAAGGCACACTTGTCCCTTTTGTGTTTATATCTCTTTAGCATAATTTGTTGTATTTGGGCTCCTTCTCTATATATTGGTGTGTCATACCAATAAATAGTATTACTAAATAACTTTTTCCACATATGGGTGGTGTAAAATAAATCAGGATAGATGGATAAAGAGTTGGGGTCCCTAGGGAATCCCCGGTTAATTTCTCAGTTATTTTAAGGACAAGCATTAAAGAAAAAAATGTGAAAAAAATCAATGTGCCATTCTTTGTTTTTAGTGCTTCTGCGGGTCAGGAGCTCTGTTCTTCTTGGCACTGGTTTCTCAAATGATCCTTGACTTCTGGTGTGGGGTCTGTTTAAATGTGTTCTGCACCGTAAGTCAGGGCTTGGTATTTATAGGTGAATGTGGTGTTAGACGTCTTTCTGTTGCTTCTTCCCTCTTCTAGATGAAGAAATATGATTGTTTAGTGGCTTTGTTACATCCTCAATCTTGCTCTCGTTTTCCTAAATTAGCAAATGTGACAGATTCCTGAGACTTGTGTAAGTGACAACAGGTACATATCGGTATATTATGTGTAATGTCATTCAAAGTTTAGTCAATTGAAACCCAGGCCACCACTTGGTGCATACAGTTGACACCACTTAGCAGCATGAGTGATAATAAGATGCTTACCATTGTTGATTACATAGTCGGAAATTTATGAGTTCCAAATTATATAAACCCAGCAATTAAAATAAGATACGTTAAGGCTAAACTGGACTCAAAAGTCTCAGGAAAACGTTTATTGAAATATCTGGCTTAATCTTTTTTAGATTGGATGGTCTGCATCCCAGTACATTCATTGCCATTGTCCTCTCCAGAAACATTACTAAGGTAATCCAGTGTTCAAGACTATCTAACTTTATATATAATAATATAAAATAGTTTATGATATCTTACTTCTGTTTATTGTAGAAATATCCACGTTTTTGTTATTTGATTTTTTTTTTTAACTATTTTGTGGTGTTTTCAGAAATTCATAGGTCTAAAACAAAGAGGTCCATTACTTATGCCATTTACTATCACAATATCAATGTTGATATGAAATGTGACATCATCACTATAGTAACTATTCTGTCTTAAAAACAAAATCTTCAATGCATGTGCTGGAGTTTACTTTAGCTGGGAACCTTTCCTTGACTAGCATTTTTACTTTTAGTCTGCTCTGTTGCCCCATAAGCCTTATTTTGCTGGCTATGTTAATTTTTAAATTTTATAAGTAGGTTTAATTGAGCCTAAAGATCACACGTAAATATGCAAAATACAGTCCAATCAAAAATACAATTATTATTTTAATCAATTTAACTAATTACAACTTTTTGAATCTATCAAACTGGTTTTAAGCATAGCTGACTTGTGTGCAGTATTGTATCTGTGGTATATACAGAATTGTTTTTAACAGTATAAGATCATGTTTTCTTTACTGTATACTGAAAATTAATGTTTATGAAAAAGATTGAACATGAAACATTTAAATATGAAAAAGTTTGGGAACAACTATTTTAGTTCAAAGCAACCATCTCATCTTCCTCGCTGTTAATTGGAAATATTGTCACTTTATTTTAACTACAGTATAGTCTTTTGGTAAATTTGCAAAGTTAGAAAATACAATTTAATAATGTTTAAAATAACACCAGCCTCCTTTTGTTTATATCTTTATGTAGAATTACTAAGTGCAGAACAGTGATGCAGAAGTTGAAGCTACTACCTTACGATTTAAGAGAATATGTTACTCTTTCTTCCTTGATCAGTTGTCCTGTGCCATTACTACATACTTCTTGAGTCCATATGGTTTCTGCTCATATTCCAGTACAGTAAATGACATAATACTGGAGGCTAACTGGTGATTCCAAATTGGCAATGTGTGAGTACAAGTATGAGTGCATAAGTTCTGTGTTCCTATTCATTAATTTCTGTCCAATATTTAAGGTGTTGGGACCAGCTCCTTTTGATAGTGCAAGAGGTAAACTGGGTGCAGAAAATGAATAGATGTAATAAAAATAAAAAAGAAATTATATAAAGGTTAAATGACAAATGAAAAAATCAAAAGAACTATTTTAGACCTTTAGTGATCCATGCCTTTAAACAATTAAAATTGTTCCATTAAACAATTAAATTAAAAATGCTACTTCACATTCTTTTTTCACTATTACATAATGATTATAAAAGCTAGATTGATCATACAAAGTAATCTGAAAATGAAACATATTTTATATTTTAATAAAGATATTTGAGTCTTTGTAATGAATACATATTTTTAAATCAACTTCTTGGAAATAAATGTTATTTTTTTATATAGTTATTATTAGAAAAAGTGGCAAGCGTATAACAGTAAAAGACTGTTCGTTCTGCTCACTTTTATCTTAAAGATATGAGAAATTAGATAACTATACCTTAGGTCATAGTGTAATACATTTTAAAAAGGACTACTTGTTCTTGGAACTTAAACAAGATAAAACAAAGTATCATTTAATTCAAAGCTGTTACTGTAAAGTTCCTATTTAAGGATTATTTTTATAGCCAGTTATGCCTTGCATTTGTATATAAAAACAGTTATACCCAAAAACTGTAAATCATCAAGAACATAAATTAGGCTAAATATTAGGAAGAAACTAGAATATTCTGCATATTGCAAATATTTATAAATATATATAAAACAAAACATAGCGGCCCAAATATAAATTTAAGGTAGCTGAAATATTACATATAAATAAAAATGTCCATGTAAAACTGAATGCCATTATGAACAAGCTGCCCATACTCTCTCTGACATACTAACACTGAACACTTTTAGTCTTTTTTCAAACTGAACATTAAAGCACTTACTTGTTTAAGTCCGGTATGCTGCGCGTACCCTGTCATACAGGTGGTCGTCTCTTTAGTTCAGCCTTTGGCAAAGAAAGGTGCAAAGCGTTTTTGGTTAAGAACGTGCATGCATGCATTAGTGTGAGGAGGGAATTCCCAAAGAAAAAAAGAAACTTACATTTTTCTTGTGCGTATTGGCTCTTCCAAAGGAGAGTGTTGGGATGCACTCCAGTTTGTGCTCGCTCACACGTACGCAAGGCCTCTAGCCCTATTTATTACATGCCTTACAGAGGTTGAGCGGAGCACCTGTACAGAAAGTACCGGTGTCAGTCGTGATTAGTGAAAGGGAGCAATGTGTCACGGGATTGGGTAAAGATTTGTTCTGCGACTATAAGAGGCAATTTTTACTCAATCTGGTGTGTGGATAGTGTGTTGGTATAGCTCATTCAGTTAGTGTACCAAACAGCAGCTTTTGCCTGGTTTCGTAAATATTTTTTTATAAATATTTCCTAGTTGTAGTTTGATTTTGGGTGGTGGTATTTACATAGATTTTGGGTTTTGGTGCACTTTTTTTTTCTTGTATAAACAAGATATTGGCTTGTAAATATTTTTGGTATTCTTTGGACTTTGTTATGTGTGTAGTTTCTTCCTGAATTCCTTTTCTTTGTTTAGGAAGACTACCATTTTTGTATATATACATTTTCATTTTTGGGGACTGGAAACTTCACTGTACAGTATATATTGCTCAGTATTTTTGGTTGGGACAATATTTCTATTGTTTTGTTGCACCTGTAAATAAATCCACTCTTGTTTTTGGAAATACCACCTTTTTGTGTCTGTGTCTCCATGTCTGACTTCTTGCAAATCTGATCCCATTCAGTCTCAGACTACAAGATGCCCAATGTGTGGTTCAGTGGCAACCTTACCAATACACAGGGTGTCACAATTCAGACCAGAACATTTATTTCCTCCTAGGAATTTGCCGTAATTGACAGTCTGGAAAAGAGACGCAAAAACGGCGAACCTCCTCATTAATTCCCGGCTAATAAAATCTGAGCTTAATCCACTCTAATGTTTTCTCAGTGCCCAAATGGCCTTCTAGGAGGTGGGCATGTGCTAATTCACAGACTTGCCGCTGGTAAATTCAAGGGATTAACAACAACTTTCTCACCTCCCCCTCATGCTCAGCTATTCGATATAATAGGTCGTTCTCTATCACAAAGTGAGGACCCTGTGGCATGGGCTGATGAGTGCGTTGGACATTGACAAGTACTGCTGCCTTTTTCGCATGTTTCAAGGAGCCGTCATTCCACTGCTACCTTTTGAAAGAAGCCGGTGTTTCTTTGAACTGAAAATGCATCTCAGAGAGAGGGTCCGGTCTGACCTCAAGGGGTGGGGATTCTTCTCGGCTTGTCGAGGCACGGGGTGATGACGTGTCCCCCTACGATGGCCCAGGAATCTCCCTGTCTACCTCTTGGACTGCCGTATCTCTCTCCACCAGCTGGTTACACGGCGTGGAGACAGCTGGAGTCGAGTCATCCCCGTCTGTAGCTAGGCCTAAGTTTTGTTAAGGAGTAGTAATTGGTAGTAAATATATAATAAAGACTTTCTGAAAGTTAGATTCAAGATTCTAGAACACATAAAGGCCACATATAAGGATAACAATGGAAAGATCTAAGACTGTCATTGATTTACACTTTTAATACTGGGTTGAGGGTGGCAGGTGGCGTAGTGTTAGCGCTGCTGCCTCGCAGTTAGGAGACCCAGGTTTGCTTCCCGGGTCCTCCCTGCGTGGAGTTTGCATGTTCTCCCCGTGTCTGCATGGGTTTCCTCCGGGCGCTCTGGTTTCCTCCCACAGTCCAAAGACATGCAGGTTAGGTGGATTGGCGATTCTAAATTGGCCTTAGTGTGTGCTTGGTGTGTGGGTGACTTTGTGTGTGTCCTGCGATGGGTTGGAGAAACGCCTGCAGCACGTGAAAACCATTTCAGCCACACTTCCACGCCCCTCGCTACACTGTGAGCGTGGTGATTATTTATTTAAAAATGGCCTTTTGAAGGGGAGCTGTAGACCCACTATACTACAGGAACACCTGTGACATTGCCTTCACATTGTTTTCCTTTTATTTCTGATCCAGTTGAGCAGATCAGACATATTTAAAAATGGCCTTTTGAAGGGGAGCTATGGACTCGCTATACCACAGGAACACCTGTGACATTGCCTTCGAGCCTGCTCTCACTCACTCTAACATACCGGCTTTCTCTCTCTCGTCACTTGCTCGCACACTGCACAGGGGAGAAATGCCCGCAGCACGACTCCACCCGGAAACTGTTTCAGTCACACTTCCACGCCCCTCGCTACGCTGTGAGTGCGATGATTATTTATTTAAAAATGGCCTTTTGAAGGGGAGCTGTGGACCCGCTATACTACAGGATCACCTGTGACATTGCCTTCACATTGTTTTCCTTTTATTTCTGATCCCTTCGAGCAGATCAGACACCCAGGCAAACAACACTGAATAATCAATAGCTACAACTACTTTGCCCGCCCCAACTCCTCATCTGAGTCAGTTTCGTCTGTGTTCAGCAGTGTTTCCTAAACTCGGTCCTGATGAACCCCTGTGGCTGCAGGGTTTTGTTCCAGCCAGATTCCTAATCATTAATGCCGGTGAAACTCATCCGGGATAAGTCGGTTTTTCAAACGCAGCCGTGTAGCAGATTAGTCTAGCAGACTAGCTGGATGTAATAATCCGAGATGAATGTGCGCCCCCGTGCTGAGTGAAAAGCCAATGTATATTGAGTCTAAAAAACATGATCAGCAAGTCTTTGATAGGCTGCAACAAAATTATGAAAGTACGGGCGCATTTTTTTCACACAAGCTATGTGTGTGGGTGGGTGGGTGTTAGTTAGTTAGTTAATTAGTTACTTGAAGGATTTCAAGGTTTAATATGCACAAGCGGTAACACTGCAAAAGCAGCCCAAACCAGAAAAGACGGCTGGCAAAAAGTGGCCGACAAATTAAATGCGTGTGCATTGTACTTACTGAAAACAGCGTTACGGATTTTGTAAATGTAAATTTTTTTCCCTCTGCTTAAAAAACATTAAAAAAGCGGCGTTTTTCTGCCTCACTCCGCACTGTCCGTGCAACGTGGCCGCAGAGAGCTTAAACAACTCGGCACATCCACATAAAAAACGACAAGGGGTGAGCGAGCTTTCTTGAAGGCTTTTACTGGACGTACTTCGTTGTAAACTGAAATATATACAAAAGAAACATACAGTCATTTACAGGTGTACAATCAAAGACAATAACGAATGATTTACAAAGCAATGCAGTACATAGCAGACAGTGTACATTAAACAGTAAAGCTTTAAAAGACACTTACAAGGCGAGTGGTTTCCACGGTTGGATCAAGACAAAGAGAAGCGTGTAGACAGAGGTTCAAATTGCTGCGTAGCACAACTAACCAGACCCAGGGGTTTATATACGCTAAGGATACGTTTTGGACGTGACCAAAACAAGAGATAAAGGGGTGCCTACGTGAGAGACATGGGGTGTATTGTATTCAAATGTTTATTATGGGACCTACGTGCTTTACGTGAGTTTCATAGACTTTTATAGCACCACTGAGAGTGTGGGACGTGACTGACTGGTGTGTTAATAAATGACAAGATGAAGGGGGAGCACAGTTCAACAAATAACAGTCTTAACTAACAAGATGTGGGGCAGAACAGGCATAATTATGCGGGTTGGTATGCAGCGTGTAAAACAGTTTGTTTGTCACGGATAATTTGCCTTTTACTTTTACACAAAGACAATTTCCTGTTAGATTGGCCTTTACAATGACAATTAATAAGGCACAGGGCCAAACTTTCAAAAAGATATGCATGTATCTGCCAAAACCAGTTTTCAGTCACGGACAGTTGTATGTTGCTCTCTCCAGAGTTCCATCTTTTCATTCACATACTGTTGTATCCTCAAAACCACCCCTTTTAGACAACTGTGTCTTTCCGGAACTGTTCTGCCATCAATAAATGATTACCGGTAAGACAAAGATAAATAGATGTTTAAAATTTTCTACTAAATTTTGAATCTATGAAGTATAATAATACTTAAATATGAATGTGACAGTCCTGGAGTATAGAGCTATTCATATAGACATTCAATTTTCCTAGTTTCCCTGTTTTTGAACTGAACCACTTCTACACTATATGCACAGTCAAAGCAATTGTTTTTGGTAAAGAGTATAAAGCTGAATTTAGTATTTAAAATTGTTTAGACGTTGCCATGACAGCAGCTCGAGCAGCTAGTTTCCTGACAGAAACAAACGTCACAGTCGAACAATCTGACAACAGACAACTTCCTTACAGTGAGGCTTCCATGACTCAGGCAAAAGCACAAGCGATCATCCACAATGTCTTTTAAAATATCACAGTCTCTTAAATCTTCTCAAACTCTGGTATGGTGACCTTGCTTTTATTTATGATCATGCAGAGATAGAAGAAAAGAGCACAGTACCTTGGGAATAGCTTGGTACTTTTTCTTTCGTTGTCGACTTCTGGAGCACAAGGGTCTTCTGTCCTCAGATGGTAGATTCCAGTTCGAGTTCAACGCCTTCGGATGGCAAGTTTTCTGATGAAAATGTAGCTGCGTTTTTCCAAAATTGTCAAAGTTCAGCAGCTCTAACTTAAAAATGGGATTCAACAAAAGCCTAACGTGCTGAAATGATTCTGCAGACAAAATATCTTAGTTTTTAAAACTTTTAGTTACAATTCAAAATAAAACAGTTCACACAAAAAAGAAAATTAAAATAGCAAAAAAAAAAAGAAAAATTATTGTTAAGAAAAGTTCTGTTCAAAGCTTAAAGCTTGTTATATTTCTAATCATTACTAATCACTTAACGTTTCTGAACCATTTTTAAATGACGGTCAGAAAACTGTGTGCCTATCCCATTTCTAAGTTGAAAATGTGTCTTTCAAATCCCTGTTTACTGGGACCTGTTCTAAACAACAACTGACTCAATTATCGCAGTGTATCTGTTATAGCAAGAAAGTTCTATCTCTTACTAACTTATAGGGGGAAAAGACTATACAATTGTCTATGACTATGGAAGAAATTTATATTCTATTCAAATTAGGCAAACATTAATGACTTTAACTCAAAACTTTAACTTTCTAAGATTGACTCTTACAGTAACAGATTAATAATTATGAAGGTCTTAAGTCAGGTCTGTCATGGGTGATTATACATCTGTTCCAGAGTAAGAACATTTAACTTGATCAACAGTTTCACTAAGGTACATGGAATAAATATTGAATGGGAACAACTTAAAAGAAGCCAATGACATTTGCCATAGTTATTAAAAATTCTTAATGAACAACTTCAGCAGCAGTTCTTGCAAGTTTGTATTAAAATAATTATTTTTCCTTGTATTGATTTAAATAAGGAGAGCCACTTCCAATACTGGTAGATAGTTCATTCCAGAGTTGTGAATGCTATTGCCAAGAATTCTGCCTCCTACAGTAGTTTTATCTATCTTAGAAATTTTTAGAGTACTTGTCAAGTACAGTATATCCATTAATAATTTCTGTACGGTAAAAGAGTATTAAACTATTTACAAACTTCATTAAACATTGTTTCTTCAGTCGCTCATCTTACTAAATAAATACATGTTTAAATAAACACTGCTAACATAAACCATTCATCTTTTATTTGATACTTCCACTTTGTTGCGCTGTGCTGTTTACTATGAGGTAGAGCATGGTGGCAGAAGAGTTTCATATCTAAAGAGGGTTAGCACTTTCCTTGAAGCAAACTGGTAGGGTATTATTCATAATTGCTTTCTAAAATTTTTATTCCAGTTGTCTAAGGGCTTCTGAGTATGATTGTATCAAGGCCCATGCCAATCAGCATGAACAGTTGCCTGAATTTTTTTTCCTGATGTCTTTAATTATTTATGCTTACTCCAAAAAAGTTTGCATACTCATATACAGGTAAAATTCCGTTACAATTAGGGACCTAAAAAATATTTTGTTGTAACGAAAATTTTGTTGTATTGAGATTCTGTATTTCTTACTATAGTGCTTTCTTTAACTTGTATCCAGGCGTTTGCAAACATTTCAATAGCTTCTTTTGCGTTAATTTTAATCTCCTCCTGCCTACAAGTTATGCTGACGAGAACTTTTCTCAGCATTTCCTTCCGATAATACACTTTCAGGGTGTGAATGATGCCCAAAACCAATGGCTGAAGCGCTGCCGTGCAATTGGGTGGGAGGAATTCAATGCAAACATTATCTAAATGTGGAAGCATGTTGTGGGATGCACAGTTATTAATCAGGAGCTGAATCATTATTTCTTCTTCATATCGTGAAGTTTCTGAACTCTTTTGAGACCCCCCCACACTCCCCACCCAACGGGAACGACACGTTGAAGTGCATCCTGAAGCGCGATTGCAGAGTCTGTGGAAGATTGTTTGTCCATTGCTGGGGCAGGGCAATAGAAGGCTCACAGTGCTGCAATGAAGCGCCACAGAAGCAAATCATAAAAGATCATGGTCGCGCTATAAGTCCCTGTCTTGCACCCCAAAACACGAGGCTTAGTCTCAGTACTTTAGCAAAACCAGCTTTATTGAGCTTGAAACAGGAGCGGCACAGTTATTTATTGTAGCGTGATCTGCCGCTCTGCTATACACAGACACAGCAGTCAGGCAGAGTTGTGGCCAGGTCAGTGATCAAGTAATCATGCTCCTAACCTTGCATCACCCCTCGTGATCTTTTCTGTTTTGAGGTGGGGGGGCTGATTGCACCCCAACGGGTTAAAAAAAGACACTGAAAGACTACCTTCACATTGCTAAATTGCTGCTGGGCTTACTTGCGGCTAATCTATTGCGTGATCTACGTGGTACTTCACAGACTTAAAAGTCCAAAAGCACCTGTCAGTTGCAGATTGTTTGTTTGCCTTTCTCTATCTCTGTCCTTCCCTGCTCCTGACGCGCACTCCTTTGAAGAGGAAGATATGTTTGCATTCTTTTAATTGTGAGACGGATTTGTCATCACCGTCTTGTCAAGGAGCATGTTTAAACTTTTGAAAAAGAGACATGTTTGTTTGCAGTGTTTGAATAAAGTTCCTGTCTCTACAATTTTCTGTGTTTCTGTGCAAATCTGTGACCCAAGAATGACACTGTTTACTTTGACGGAGAGACGCAGCATATCAGCTATTGCCCCATAAAGACGTGGAGATCACACTTCGGGACGCTCTTCGGCTTGCTGTCCAGTTGTGGGAGGTCCCAAGAGAGTTTACAAACCTCACATTCTCTTGAACGAGTGCCGCATTATTAGGAATGTTTCTTGAATGATAATCACTGAACCACATAAAAACGGCTTTTTCGACATCTTCAAATGCAGCAGTTCACATACGTTTGCAACCCGAGATTTTTCTACTTTTTTTGCTCTGTCTTTCAAGAAAGATGACAGCGTCGATAGCGAAATTCTGAATTCACTGGCAATGTCTTTTTTCTTTTTGCCGCAATCAAGAGCTGCAAAAAGTTAGTTTTTTTTTTCTAATATGAACTGTTATTGTTTTTTCGTGTCTGCCGTTTCTATAGGAGAGTGACAATGAGTTAAATTTCAATGGATGTTTTTCAAATGTTGACGAGCAATAACTAAAAGGTATTACTGAAAACCACAGGAAACAAAAAAGGCAAAGTTCGAAGAAAGAAAAAAAATTACAATGTTTCTGTTTGGGGATAGTTGTGCACAACTGAGCTGCAGCCACAGACCTAACTGTTCTGTGGATGATTCATTCAAGACATTTCAAGGTCTTTTGTGCACTTCGTTATAATGAAAATATCTGCTGAATGTACTTCGTAGTAACGAGATTTCTATAGACTGGTGTCATATGGGGAAGCTGTCGGGACCATAAAAAATACTTCGTTGTAATGAAAATTTCGTTGTAAAGATATTCGATGTAACGGAATTTTACCTGTATATCATTGCCAATAGATCCTCAAAGTCAGGTGGTATTAAAGACACTAAAGTTAGAACCCTCAAAACTCCTCAGACTTGGGTTCTGTATAAACACATTTTAATTGAATTGGTTATATGTTAAGAAACCATTTAACATGAATGAGTAACTCTAAAAGTTTCTGGACCACTCAGTAGCACCCAGGAGTAAGGGAACCTGGGACACATGCCCAGTGCATAATCTGCCCATGGCCTTCAAGGTTGAGTTTACTAACACTAGTAGGCTGAGCTGGGTGGTAAGAGTGAGTGCTGTCCGAGGGCTACCTAAACACACTGCAAATAAATATTCATTCTTGCCTGCAAGGATGACACATTTATCACCTACTGCAAAAAGGTCAGAATAATATTGATGTGGTGTTTGGCCAGAGAAATCGCCATAATTTCAAATGAAACAGCATTTCTGTTTATCTGTTTTATAATTTCATGATGTTTTAAATCCACTGTACACCTTTACTTGTGTTAAGTCCATTTATTTTCTCATTTGGGATTTTTAACTATGTACATAACTCATTAAACTGCTATTCAATAAACATTTAATCAAGTGGACATCTGACATTAGACATTTTTAACAGCATTAAAAATTTGTAGTAATATTTCTATTGGTAAATGGTTTTATACTGTTATCTAGATTAGAAATATTGTTATAATGGATACCATCCAATCTAATGGTAGTTTAATCATATGAACTCTGAAGGGACCTGATATGAATATGGAGGTATGTGCAGGCCTGATGTCAGAGGTTGAAGCTATAGCCATTTTAGGAAGAGTGCATTACTGAATTATGTTTTTTATCTGACTAATTCTATATTTAATTATAAAATCTCATTTATTTATTTATACAGATCACTTCATTATATTTTCTGCAGAATCATAATATACAAAATAAGAAGAATGATCATTATTATAATCAATGAGCAATTACAAATTATAGTTTTAATGTCAAAAAAATGTTAAAGATTACAAACCCAAGGAAACACAATAAGTGCAAGTGTATCTACTGACTGCCCTTTGTGTCATATTTTATTAAAAGTAATATGAAACTACAGAGGATATTATTTTAAAAACAGTAAGACAACTGTAATACAAGATGCTAATGACCCTATTCTTGACAAACAATTAATGCTTATTTTCTTTTATCATTTTCCCAATCTTATTTTAGATTGTATACTTTTTTTTGCATTATCATTAGAGCTCTGTCTTTATTTAGGTTATACAGCATATTTAAGTAGAAGAGGAGTGGGGTTAAATCAAAGGTTTCTCACTGTGTTATTTAAAGTGGTTCTAGTAATATATGTTAAAGAATTTAAAATTCATTCACACATTAAAGTAACATGAATTTGTATATTTGCTATTGTCATTTATCCTAACCCAGCCACAGGGGTGCACAAACCAGTGTGTTTCTTCGTGCTGGTCCCAAGCCCGGATAAATTGGGAGGGTTATGTCAGGAAGGACATCCGGTGTAAAATTTTGCCAGATCAATATGCAGACAACAATACAAATTTCCTTACCGGATCGGTCGAGGCCCAGGTTAACATCACCCATTACCAGTACTGTTAGCCAACAGGGTGCTAGCGGAAATTGGACTACTGTTGGCCGAAGAAGGAGAAGAAGATGGGGGAGACATGCCCAGAGGCAGAAGGACAGGAAGAAGGTAAAGAGAGTGGAATTGAGGGTAGGAACTTTAAATGTTGGCAGTATGACTGGTAAGGGGAGAGAGTTAGCAGATATGATGGAGAGAAGGAAAGTTGATATATTGTGTGTGCAAGAGACTAAATGGAAGGGGAGTAAGATAGTAAGGCCAGATGGATTGGTGGTGGATTCAAATTGTTCAATCATGGCGTGTATGGGAGGAGAAATGGGGTAGGGATTATTCTAAAGGAGCAGTATGTCAAGAGTGTTTTGGAGGTGAAAAGAGTGTCAGCCAGATTAATGATAATGAAGCTGGAAACTGAAGGTGTGATGATGAATGTTGTCAGTGTATATGCCCCACAAGTTGGGTGTGCGATGGATGAGAAAGAAGATTTCTGGAGTGAGTTGGATGAGGTGATGAACAGTGTACCCAAGGGACAGAAAGTGGTGATTGGAGCGGATTTCAATGGACATGTTGGTGAAGGGAACAGAGGAGATGAGGAGATGATATGTAGGTATGGTGTAAAGGAGATGACTGAAGAAGGTCAAAGGATAGTGGATTTTGCAAAAAGGATGGGCATGGCTGTGGTGAAATACGTATTTTAAGAAGAGGGAAGAACATAGGATGACATACAAGAGTGGAGGAAGATGCACACAGGTAGATTATATCCTATGCAGAAGAGTCAATCTGAAGGAGTTTAAAGTGGTGGCAAGGGAAAGCGTAGTTAAGCAGCATAGGATGGTGGTCTGTAGGATGACATTGGAGATCAAGAAGAGGAGGATAGTGAGGGCAGAGCCAAGGATCAAATGGTGGAAGTTGAAAAAGGAAGACTGCAAAGTTGAATTTAGGGAGGAGGTAAGACAGGCACTGGCTGGCAGTAATGAGTTGCCAGACAGCTGGGCAACTACAGCAGAAGTATTAAGAGTGACAGCAAGAAGGGTGCTTGACATGACATCTGGACAGAGGAAGAAGGAAAAGGAAACTTGGTGGTGGAATGAGGAAGTACAGGAGAGTATACAGAGGAAGAGGATGGTGTCACACTTGGATCACTGATTTGCACAGAAACACAGGAGGTGGTAGAGACAGGAACTTTATTCAAATACTGCAAATAAACATATGTCTCTTTTTCAAAAGTTTAAACGTGCTCCTTGACAAGACGGAGATCACAGTTCTTTCTCACAATTAAAAAAATGTAAACATATCTTGCTCTTCAAAGCAGTGCGCTTCAGGAGCAGGGAAGGTCTGAGAGAGAGAAAAGCAAACAATCCAAAAACTGACAGGTGCTGTTCGGACTTTAAAGTATGCGAAGTACCGCGCAGATCGCGTGATAGATCAGCCGCAAGTAAGCCCAGCAAGCAAGGGAGCACCTTCACATTGAAGGTAGTCTTTCAGTGTTTTTTTGAGGAGCGCCCGTAACCTGTAGGGGTACGATCAGCCCCCCAGCTCACAATGGTGAAGAAGAAGTGGGATAGTCAGAGAGATGCAGAAAGTAGACAAGAGTACAAGGAGATGAGGCACAAGGTGAAAAGAGAGATGGCGAAGGCTAAAGAAAAGGTGTATGATGATTTGTATGAGAGGCTGGACACTAAGGAGGGAGAAAACGACCTGTACTGATTGGCTAGACAGAGGGACCGAGCTGGGATTGATGTGCAGCAGGTTAGGGTGATAAAGGATACAGATGGAAACATACTCATAAGTGATGAGGGTGTGTTGAGCAGATGAAAAGAGTACTTTGAGAGGCTGATGAATGAAGAGAATGAGAGAGAGAGAAGGTTGGATGATGTGAAGATAGTAAATCAGGAAGTGCAATAGATTATCAAGGAGGAAGTAAAGACAGCTATGAAAAGGATGAAGAATGGAAAAGCCGTTGGTCCAGATGATATACCTGTGGAAGCATGCAGGAGTTTAGGAGAGATGGCAGTGGAGTTTGTAACCAGATTGTTTAATGAAATCTTGGAAGGTGAGAGGATGCCTGAGGAGTGGAGAAGAAGTGTACTGGTGCCGATTTTTAAGAATAAGGGGGAAATGCAGAGCTGTAGTAACTACAGGGGGATAAAACTGATGAGCCACAGCATGAAATTATGGGAAAGAGTAGTGGAAGCTAGCTTAATAAGGGAGGTGATGATTAGTGAGCAGCAGTATGGTTTCATGCCAGGAAAGAGCACCGCAGATGCAATGTTTGCTCTGAGGGTGTTGATGGAGAAGTATAGAGAAGCCCTGAAGAAGTTGCATTGCGTCTTTGTAGACCTGGAGAAAGCATATGACAGGGTGCCTCGAGAGGAGTTGTGGTATTGTATGAGGAAGTCAGGAGTGGCTGAGAAGTATGTGAGAGTTGTACAGGATATGTACGAGGGAAGTGTGACAGTGATGAGGTCTGTGGTATGAGTGACGGATACATTCAGTGTGGAGGTGGGCCCTTTCTTATTTGTAATGGTGATGGACAGGTTGACAGACAAGATTAGACAGGAGTCCCCGTGGACTATGACGTTTACTGATGACATTGTGATCTGTTGCGAGAGTAGGGTGCAGATCGAGGAGACCCTGGAGAGGTGGAGATATGCTCTAGAGAGGAGAAGAATGAAGATCAGTAAGAACAACACAGAATACATGTGTATAAATGAGAGGGAGGTCAGTGGAATGGTAAGGATTCAGGGAGTAGAGTTGGTGAAGGTGGATGAGTTTGAATACTTTGGATCAACAATTTAGAGTAACGGTAATTGTGGAAGAGAGGTGAAAAAGAGAGTGCAGGCAGGGTGGAATGGGAATGAGAAGAGTGTTAGGAGTAATTTGCGACAGATGGATATCAGCAAGAGTGAAAGGGAAGGTCTACAGGATGCTAGTGAGACCGGCTTTGTTATATGAGTTAGAGACGGTGGCACTGACCAGAAAGCAGGAGATGAAGCTGGAGGTGGCAGAGTTAAAGATGTTAAGATTTGCATTGGGTGTGACAAGGATGGACAGTATTAGAAATGAGTACATTAGAGGGTCAGCTTAAGTTGGACAGTTGGGAGACAAAGTCAGAGAGGTGAGATTGCATTGGTTTGGACATGTGCAGAGGAGAGATGCTGGGTATATTGGGAAAAGAATGTTAAGGATGGAAGATGATCCGCTGTGGCAACCCCTAACAGGAGCAGCCGAAAGAAGAAGCAGAAGCTGTTGACATTTTTCCATTGTAAAATTATACAAAAAACACAGAGAAAACATTGGGGTACCACCTTGGTAACCCCATATAATTTGACAGGATTTCTGGAAACAAACGTGCAGTGTACTTATGGGGATGTTTTGCAGATGTAAGTCTAAAACAGAAGTAGGTAGCAGATTTTTCAGGTTATAAAGAAAGATGGTAGGAAGGGGCAGGTTCAGGTGGAATGACACCAGAAATGACATCAGTGATGAAAGAGCTGTATTGGGAGAAAGAGAGAAAGAATTAGAAATCAGCACCAACCCCTGAATGAGTATATAACTACATTCACTAGAGCCCTTAAGCTGCATCCCTTTTGCATGCGCATGACGCAAGGTACTCCAGATAAATGCACCAACAAAAAAATAAGTCTATAAGGTGCTATATCAATAGAACAACTCTAACCAGATATTGGCTGTTGAATTAAAACAATGAAAAAAAAAGAAATTCTTACTGTATACTTAGGGATCAATGTTTTTACTTATGGTTTACCATATTTATGCATGGCATTTAGAGACGACATTTATCTATATAAATAAAATTAAAAATTGTCTGTTTACATGTTTTACTGTAACCACATCATACAAAAATGGCTGGACAAGTTTATGAAATTTGATATGCTACTGTAGAATAGCCAAGCTTGTTGATTGGGGGGGGGGGGGGGGGGTATCTGATCTGGGCTAAGTTTTCTGTAAATGATAAATCTCAGGGCTTAAAGTGCAACTTTTTGATGTACTTTCAAATTGGGTTTCCAAAGTCTCTCATAAGCAGCCACTTTACAAGTGAGTATAAAATGTTAAACCCACCACTGAGGTAGCCTTAGAAAAGCTTTGCAATTTTATTTAAAAGCAACTGATTGACAATACTTTCATTATATGGTAACTTTTTGGTCCTACGGTGCAATGAAATAATGTATAAATATAAAATAAGCACTTTGACGTCTTTTTTTAAAAACTAGTTAAACCAAAGTGTATAAATAATTTGCTTCTGAGATGGATGCAAAAGAAATGATGACCACATGTCTTAAATGAAGTTAAAGTTGTCTAAGAAGAGCTTGTTCTTTTACTTGACAACAGGGTGTTCATGTTTACTAAGATATATGGCAGCCTTATCAATAGCAAAAGGAAACAAAAGGTGGATGAGACAGTGAAGAGAATAAGTACCTGCACATCACAGCCTAATTTGCCTGTCTTTTCAGACACACAGACACCACCTGGACAGTTTGCAGGCAATTGTATAGATATTTAATTTTTATGACCTGTTATTTTCCTCAATTTTTAAATGAACATAAATAAATAAATAGATTTTATTAAGTATTAAAAAATTCCAACACTTCTTTCGGGTGTGTTGTTGTGTTTGCCCAGCATTAATTTAGAGTATACAGTAATCCCTCGCTATATCACACTTCGCCTTTCGCGGCTTCACTCCATCGCGGATTTTATATGTAAGCATATTTAAATATATATCGCGGATTTTTCGCTGCTTCGCGGGTTTCTGCGGACAATGGGTCTTTTAATTTCTGGTACATGCTTCCTCAGTTGGTTTGCCCAGTTGATTTCATACAAGGGACGCTATTGGCAGATGGCTGAGAAGCTACCCAGCTTACTTTTCTCTTTCTCTTGCGCTGACTTTCTCTGATCCTGACGTAGGGGGATTGAGCAGGGGGGCTGTTCGCACACCTAGACAATACGGATGCTCGTCTAAAAATGCTGAAAGATTATCTTCACGTTGCTATCTTTTGTGCAGCTGCTTCCTGAAACGACATGCTGCACTGGTGCTTCGCATACTTAAAAGCTCGAAGGGCACGTATTGATTTTTGACTGAAAAACAAACTATGTCTCTCTCTATCTCTCTCTCTCTCTCTCTCTCCCCTGCTCCTGACGGAGGGGGTGTGAGCTGCCGCCTTCAACAGCTTTGTGCCGCGGTGCTTCGCATACTTAAAAGCCAAACAGCCCTATTGATTTATTATTGTTTGCTTTTCTCTCTATCTCTGTGACAGTCACTGCTCCTGATACGCACTCCTTTGAAGAGGAAGATATGTTTGCATTCTTTTAATTGTGAGACGGAACTGTCATCTCTGTCTTGTCATGGAGCACAGTTTAAACTTTTGAAAAAGAGACAAATGTTTGTTTGCAGTGTTTGAATAACGTTCCTGTCTCTCTACAACCTCCTGTGTTTCTGCGCAAATCTGTGACCCAAGCATGACAATATAAAAATAACCATATAAACATATGGTTTCTACTTCGCGGATTTTCTTATTTCGCGGGTGGGTCTGGAACGCAACCCCCGCGATGGAGGAGGGATTACTGTAAATGGGTATCCACTAAATCCCAATGATCTAACTAAATTAATGAGTAAGTGTTGAATTTGTGTTGTGGTCGTCGGATAAATACAAACAGAATTCAGTGAAGTTTCTTCTGAGGAGGTTTTCTTCACTGAAGCCATACTTTCTTTTTTCTTCACTGAAGCCATACTTTCTTTCTCCAAATGGGCCAACCTCTGATTTCTGTTCTCCTCTTTATTTTCTCCCTCTTCCCTGCACAATCTGTTGCAATACAGAAAACATCTCAGAGTAAAACAAGATGCAATCTTAAAACAGATTCTTCAAATCATTTAAAGAACACAGTAGTAATATTATCTTATATATTTGTTAACAGTAGAAATTAAATGAACTTGGGAATTTATCTGTATAATATGCATATCCATCCATCCATTATCCATCCCGCTATATCCTAACTACAGGGTCACGGGGGTCTGCTGGAGTCAATCCCAGCCAACACAGGGCGCAACGCAGGAAACAAACCCCAGGCAGGGTGTCATCCCACCGCAGGGCACACACACACACACACACAACAACCACACACTAGGGGCAATGCACCTAACCTGCATGTCTTTGGACTGTTGGAGGAAACTGGAGTGCCCAGAGGAAACCCACGCAAACATGGAGAGAACATGCAAACTCTATGTAGGGAGGACCCGGGAATATTATAACAAATGTAATAATGCATCCCATGAAATTTATATCAACAAGTACAAATCTTAGCATTCTAAATTTTCAAAAAATTGTTCATTATTTCTTATTCTAAATCTGAGCTTTTTGTTTCATGCAATTATTTTTTATTTTATGTTTCACGTCTGATATTAGTTTGTATCCAGTGTTATTTATTTGTTATTTGTTATTTTTGTATCCTTTTTAAATATTTTTAATGGTCTTTGCAGAAGAAAAAGGCAGTATTTATTGTAAATAAATTATTAGAAGTATATTACTACTACTATTATCATCATTGTTATGTACCATTATTAGTAATAGTCTTGATGTGAATTTAATGTGCTGAGTGTGACAGCCACTGCCTGTTTAAGAAGCACTTAGTAATAAACAAGTAGATTGGGAAGCATACATATTATGAAGAATTTAAGGTACTCCATTAGTTATGATGGTATTTGGTAAACGCTCATATTTTAACAACACTCTTAAGATTAAGTTTACAGTGTTCATGGAGTTCCATTGCTTTTGTGAATCACCCCCAATCTGAAATAAGATATAATATTTTATATTATCAATTGGTAATTTACTGAGTGTAATGTAGTACTACCTAAGCTATAAAAGGATAAATCACCCTTTGAACATAGGCTACCAAATTACTTTTTTTTCTTTTCATATTTTAAACTACCAGATGACTTCTGGCTGAAAAAAGTTTTGCTTATTTTTTCCTGATTTCTCTCTTTTTTGTTTCTTATAGAATCTATCGTTTTTTTCTTGTGCTCTATTTGTGTAATTAAACCTTTTTTAGTTTTTAGTTTATAATTTTTAATTATTAATTTTAATTGATATCCTTTTGATTGCCCTCATTGTAATTAACTTTTATCTTAGACTGATGAATTGGCATAACCTTAGAACTCTAAATTATTTATTCATGGCCTCTACTGGTGAGGAATGGAAATTGTGGGGAAGGAAGAAGGGAAGTAAGGGAAAGAGAGCTTATTCATCTCATTTAATATCTGGAAATCTGTTTTAAAGTGTCAGTGGTTGCAAGGCTTGGCATATAAAGCAGTTAATTATTTTGAAATAAAAATATTTAAAAAGTAACATTTTCCAATTCTGTCACATTGCATGAATTGTAAGGCCTTATCAACATGGAGAAATCATCAAGTTTTGTATGGTGGAATTTTAAAAGGTTAAGTCATGAGTTGTAAAGAAAAAGCTGTATTACGTTTTAGTTCACTGAAACTGAAAATAGCCTGAAACAGCCTTGAGATCCATTTAAAAATTGAAAATTAGCCTAGGCTGAACAGTGAGTGGGTTGTCCAGGTATTTTACTTCAAATATGATTAAGATGACTAGAGGAGCTGAAGTATTGATTCAAAAAGCAAACTCATTTGTAGCTAATAAGGTAATTTGTGATTTGGGGAGCTGCTACTTTTAGTGGCTGGGAGAATGAATGAAATGAAATTAAACTTGGCTAACATACAGTATTTACAACAAATTTGGATGTAAAACAATTTATAGTGAAAGTGCTGTGATTTTTCCCTAATTAGAACACTCCAATATGGCATTAATAGCAGGAGATTTTAATTGCATAGTGTATATTAGATACAGTAGATCATATGTAACTGAAATCACAATATTTAATATGGTATCAATAATTACATGTTTTATCAAAAAACATAACTTGTATGACCCATAGAGATTGCTTCACCAATATTCGAAATAATTGTCTTCCATTTGTTCAGTACATGACACTAAGTCAATAACAACTTGCTTCCTTTGGTCAAATCTGTACAGTAATCCCTCCTCCATCGCAGGGGTTGCGTTCCAGAGCCACCCGCGAAATAAGAAAATCCGCAAAGTAGAAACCATGTTTATATGGTTATTTTTATATTGTCATGCTTGGGTCACAGATTTGCGCAGAAACACAGGAGGTTGTAGAGAGACAGGAACGTTATTCAAACACTGCAAACAAACATTTGTCTCTTTTTCAAAAGTTTAAACTGTGCTCCATGACAAGACAGAGATGACAGTTCCGTCTCACAATTAAAAGAATGCAAACATATTTTCTTCTTCAAAGGAGTGCGCGTCAGGAGCAGAGTCTGTCAGAAAGACAGAGGAAAGCAAACAAATTAATAGGGCTGTTTGCTTTTAAGTATGCGAAGCACCGCGGCACAAAGCTGTTGAAGGCGGCAGCTCACACCCCCTCTGTCAGGAGCAGTGAGAGAGAGAGAGAGAGACAGAGTTTGTTTTTCAATCAAAAATCAATACATGCCCTTCGAGCTTTTAAGTATGCGAAGCACCGTGCAGCATGTCGTTTCAGGAAGCAGCTGCACAAAAGATAGCAACGTGAAGATAATCTTTCAGCATTTTTAGACGAGCATCCTTATCGTCTAGGTGTGCGAACAGCCCCCCTGCTCAATCCCCCTACGTCAGGATCAGAGAAAGTCAGTGCAAGAGAGAGAGAATAGTAAGCCGGGTAGCTTCTCAGCCATCTGCCAATAGCGTCCCTTGTATGAAATCAACTGGGCAAACCAACTGAGGAAGCATGTACCAGAAATTAAAAGACCCATTGTCCGCAGAAATCCGCGAACCAGCAAAAAATCCGTGATGTATATTTAAGTATGCTTACATATAAAATCCGCGATGGAGTGAAGCCGCAAAAGGCGAAGCGCGATACAGCGAGGGATTACTGTACATTCTAATGCCATTGTTATTTCTGAAAATGTTCCTTCAATACTTGATCTTCAAATTTTTTATAACACTATCCCAACTTTCAGTTGGTCACTCAGGCCTTTATTAATGGCAGATGATGAATGTATTA